>NW_015640493.1:474986-549330 GCF_001515625.1 Sinocyclocheilus rhinocerous
TTTTTTTGGCCTAAAACTCGATTTCCATGGTATGCTGGAGAGGACACCATCTGAAATCAGGAAATAAAGATCTTTTTATGTGGGCCATATAACCTGCTCTGGCATGAAGAGATATAACTGTGATTGAAGCGGCTGAAATAGTCATCGTTTCACATGTCCCACAGGCTCCACAAGGACCAAGGAAGGTCCAGTTCTTTTCGTCCTTGTCCTACTGACGTTGCTGGCTTAACTTTTTTTAACAAACTGAGAAATATAGAAATATGTTAATGTATTGCCTACCTGGTCTCACGGCAATTCGTACATATTTGTCAAGGTGGCTAATTCGTACAAATTCGTATGACCTCACTTGTACGAATTCATACTATTTGTGAAAAATCATCCGTATTTTACGAGGTGGCAAATTCATAGGAATTCGTATAGACCACACCTAACCCTGCCCCTAAACTTAACCATCACAGAAATCATACAAATTTGAGGTCATATGAATTTGTACAAATTAGCCACCTCGTAAAATACGGCCGAATTGGCCGTGAGATAGCGTTGGTATTGCTCGTTCTTTTACCATTATTCATCTTTAATATCTACTAAAACAACTTGCTGGGTGACTTAACACAGCCCTGTTTCTGTCATTATTCTTATCGATGTCATCCTGGATTGCCGTTCCCTAGACGGCCCTGAGGCGAAGTCAAACTCCTATTCTGAACCACTGCCTGAGAAAGTCCAGAGAGAGGACTCCATCAAAACACATACTTGACCTCTAACCTCTTCTTTGAGAACCCGTGTGTCTGTTCTGTGACCTAATGCCAAGAGAAAGTCGCCCTGGACTACTGTATTCGTGTGATGATAGGTGAGCTCACCTCACCTCTAAATCTCAAGAGAGGCCTCATTTGTATTTTGTTGGCATTTGTTTCTGCTCCAGTGACTCATTTGTCATGGTGGTCCCGTGTGCTGTGGTGTACTGTAGTGGGGGCTGGATTTGGGATTCAAGTGTGGTCAGACTGCTAAACTGGGGAGATGGAGAGCCAAAGGCCCAGCGGGTGTGTCAGACTTCCGCTGTTGAAAGAAGCCATGGTGTGTTGCTCATTATGAGAAGCAATATTTCAGTATTGTGGGCTAGAGAGAGAGAGCTTAAACAAATACAGGCTTTCTTTAACCTGGAGGTTAGAAGCGACGGCATGCCTGCTCCATGCTAAACGTCAGACTAATTGATTCAAAACATTTATTTTCTCTGAAAAAGAACACACCCAGCCAACATTGCTGACTGCCTTTATCTGTATTAAAATAATACAGTATTTTTCATATCTTGACTACATTTTTCTCGTAATTATTATTTTTGATGTTTTATTTATTTTATTTTATGAAATGAAACGATTAATCGTTTGACAGCTCTAATATATATATATATATATATATATATATATTTATTTATTACATTTATATATTATATATTAAGTTTATTTACATCTCATCAGGCTCCTGATTTAAAAAATACATATAAAAAATATATATATTTTTTTAGATGTTTTTATCTTTTATCTTATTGTTACTGTTTAAATAATCTTAATATTATTGTATTTGACCAAACTATGTTTTACCTTATAACTTTTTAATTTGAGACTTTCTTCTTTATTACTATCTATGTGCAGTTGCACCACCTTGACCCACAAACATATACAATTATATTTTAATTCATAAATGGAAAGCATGTTCGTATTTGAGGGGAAATGTATTTTGTATTTTGAGGGGAGGGGCTACAAATGAGAGATTTGTGATGTCAGCTGAAAAGGAAAGGTATTTCAGAGCTGGAGCGAATTGAAAGAAAATATGCCTATATTATTATTATTATTATTATTTTTATTAAATGTAAATCATGTGCACAGGTGAATTACACACATCAAGGACAGGAATGTACATTAAAAAAAATAAGGTCCGTTTTGATTTCACGTTGACTGTAGAAATTGATACTGGTGGCTTGAATCCAAATTCTTCAATGATATCAGCTGATAAAACATGAAGCACAGAGCAATTACTGTACAGCCTGTGCTGGTGATGCCCGTCTTTCATCGGCTCCTCTTGAGCGAATCCCAGCATTGCTGCTAATTAAAAGGGCTTCATTGTGTTGATCCGATCCTCCTTTTCACCTCAGCTAGGATCAGGTGACACCAACAAGAGAGAAAGGGAATGATGGATCAGAAATGCAAAACAAAGCTCTCAAGCATGTCCTCAGGGTGCTCCTGGTTTGCCACCTGGACTCTGTTATCTGACCCTAGTAGACACACATAGATGCCACCACACTTACCTGGATCATATTCCCTATATCACCCTCAGCCAAAGACGGGCTACAGTGAATGTTTGTTTTGTTTGATTTCATTTGCACATAATTAATCATGCAATGCTATGTGCAATGTTCTCAGATGAAGCAGACCTGTAAAAATTAGCTTAACATGCTCTTTTATATATAGCACATTAGTTAAGTGCTACAACATAGACTTTGTTTACCAAGAGGTCAGTCACCTGAGCAAATACAGCTGTGTAATTGATGTCTTTCTTTAATTTTTCAAATTGCCAGCCAGTTTGTCTGTAATTGTAGGCCTTATTCCATAATAAATTCCATAAATAAGTACAGTAACATGTAACTCATGTATATGTCTCAGGAAAAGGTGGCTAAAGCAAAACAATGGCACATTTCATGTCATACTAAAGCCAAACATGGAATGTCTGTGCATGTGAACTTGTCTGGCTCAGCATTGGCTCAGACGTAAAATAATCTGTTTACACTGTCGTCAGGTTTAAGATGCATTAATCATATAGCGAGGCCTTGAGAAAACCCACTACTGTGAAAAATAACAAACTGCATATTTATAAGGCTGTAACTGGGTTTTATAGACTCACAGCAAAACATTTGTCATGGCTGAAGAAACAAAAAATAAAAGAGGAAGTTATTGCATGACGCATTATGGAGAAAAGTTCGATTTTCTTCATTTGTTTTTTTCAATTAAGTATCACGTGTTTCTCAGATGTTTCTCCTTAAATTCCTTACGAATAAATGTAGAAATATAAATATAGAAGCAAATAAGATGATAGATGACAATAAGAGTATAAAGATACAAAATGAATGCGAACAGCATTAAAAATGAATGATTTCTGAAGGATCCTGCGAAACTGAAGACTGCAGTAATGGCTGCTGAAAGTAATTTTTAAAAGTATTTTTAAACTGTTTTTTAGGTCTCTTATGCTTACCAAGGCTGCATTTATTTTACAGTAAAGACAGTAAAAATGTAAAATATTATTACAATATAAAATAACTGTTTTCTGTTGTTATACATTTGAGGTAAAAAGTTTACATACACCTTGCAGAATCTGCAAAGTGTTAATTATTTTACCAAAATACGAGGGATCATACAAAATGCATGTTATTTTTTAATTTAGTACTGAAGATATTTCACATAAAAGACATTTACATATAGTCCACAAGAGAAAAGAATAGTTGAATTTATAAACATGACTCCGATCAAAAGTTTACATATGCTTGATTCTTAATGCTGTGTTGGGTTACACTTTATTTTAAGGTGTCCTTGTTATAGTGTAATTATACATTTAAGTACTTAGTAATATTAATTAACTACATGTACTTACTATATGGTTAGGATTAGGATTAGGGTTACTTGCATGTAATTATGCATAATTAATTGTTATTATAATAGTAAGTACATGTAACTTAGGGGGAAGTCGTGGCCTAATGGTTAGAGAGTCGGACTCATAACCCAAAGGTTGCGGGTTCAAGTCTCGTACCGGCAGGGATTGTAGGTGCGGGGAGTGAATGTACAGCGCTCTCTCCCACCTTCAATACCACGACTGAGGTGCCCTTGAGCAAGGCACCGAACCCCCAACTGCTCCCCGGGCGCCGCAGGAAAAAAATGGCTGCCCACTGCTCCGGGTGTGTGTTCACGGTGTGTGTGTGTTCACTGCTGTGTGTGTGCACTTTGGATGGGTTAAATGCAGAGCACTAATTCCGAGTATGGGTCACCATACTTGGCCACATGTCACGTCACTTTCACTTTCACTTAACATGTGCAACAAGGACACCTTAAAATAAAGTGTTACCCTGTGTTGTTACCTGAATGACCCACAGCTGTTTTTTTTTTTTTTTGATAGTTGTTTATGAGTCCCTGGTTTGTCCTGAACAGTTAAACTGCCCTCTGTTCTACAGAAAAATCCTTCAGGTCCCGCAAATTCTTTGGTTTTTCAGCATTTTTGTGTGTTTGAACCCTTTCCAGCAATGACTGTATGATTTTGAGATCCATCTTAACTCATAAACAACTATCACAAAAAAAACAACAACAAAAAAACAAACAGCTGTGGATCATCCAGGTAACAACACAGTATTAAGAATCAAGCGTATGTAGATTATTTTTTATAAATTCAACCTTTATTTTCTCTTGTGGACTATATGTACATGTCTTTTATGTGAAAAAATCTTATTCAGGTCAGTACTAAATAAAAAAAAAATTACATGCATTTTGCATGATCCCTCGTATTTTGGTAAAATAATTAACATTTTACAGATACTGCAAAGTGTATGTACATTTTTGACCAAAACTGTATATATTTACTTTGTATATTAAACCCTCAGTTCTATACATCACACTAACGTAACTTGGTCGTTGGCTACTTCCTATTATTTCTATTGTTTCTCCTTATTGTTAAAATGAGGTAATTTAGTTTTTTGGGTTGCGGCGCGCCACTGTAGCCATTTGAAAGATCTCATTTGTGCTTTGTCTTTCCTATGGGATGAAATAGGAGTAGGAAACTCATGTTGTGATAAGAGTAGGCTGGAAAGTAAATATAGATTGTTGGACGTCCTGATTCCCTATGAGCCGATCAGGCATTGTTCTCGTTCTTTCTTTCTGTATATTTAATTCACTCTGACACTCTCAGAAATTTTCCAGTGGTCTGTTTCACCTTCCCCAAGGAGGTTAATTGCTGCCCTTTGGCCTTTTCTTGCCCGAGCAGAATTTATGTACCCTCCACAATTTCCATCTTAACCACATACAGGCTTCCAGAGCGCAACTTGATTTATCTAGCAGCACCCTGGCAGAAAGTGTCGGCACACCAGCACACAGAACCCAATAAATCCAGACCAGACTGCATTTCCAGACCGTTCTTCAGCTCTTCAGTGAGTGAGGTTCTTTGTGATGTTGACTGGGATGGCAAACAAGCACACTATTTAGGTGGCACCCTGTCCATCACTCCCAGTGCTTCTTGATCCAGCCGCCTGCGTGGTGTGCCGGGGTCATGAATAATTCCCGCTCAAGTCACTGACTTTGCCCCACGTCTGTTTGCATGTCATCTCGTAGCATGGCACTTTGGCACTCGGACGGCGTTAATTATTTATAATCTTCATCATCACTTGCTTTGCTTGACTGAGCTGTGTTGTTCAAGTGTGTGTGAGTGTGCATTTTTAAGTGTGTGGTTTCATCTGTGTGTGTGTGTGTGTGTGGATATGATGTGCTCTGTGTTGTAGTTTTTTCAGGTTCTGCCTTTTATAATGAGGACAGGGTAAACACTGAGCTTTTCATTAATTTATAAACTCACTGAATGGACAAACTCGTTTGTTACTTATTCAGAGCCGTTTCTTGTGGGCCACCAAGAAACAAGACGGTCCCACTCGTCTCACGCGTCTGCGCTTTCTTACTGTCCCTATCACAAGGACCAGCCATTTATCATCATGTATATTTGATGGAGTATCTGACCGAGTGTTTTGTGTTCGTCCGTTTCAATAGGGCGATACAGTTTCATCGTGTTCACAACTGTAAGAAGACCTCCCGCTAAATGTGATAAAAGTCAATTATTGCAATAAATCAGTGTCAAACGGTTTTCACTAGAATTCGGTTTAAAAGGTGTCCTTTTTGATAACCTTCCTTGCTTGATTTATTTTAAATCCCATAAAAATTGATAAATTCTTCAAAACTGAATAACATATTAAGTCAGCATGAAATCAAAATCAAATGTACTAATATCATTTTTAAAATACACATTCATTGTTTTTTTTCGTGGGGGGAGCAGGGTGTGTGTGTGTGTGTGTGTATATACATATATATATATATATATATATGTGTGTGTGTGTGTGTGTGTGTGCGTGCGTGTATAAATATAGGATTAATACAATTAACCTTACACTTAATTTTAAAAAGAAACTTAAAATTTTCAGCATACTGTATTTTAAAGATAATTTTGTAAAATACAATTACTAAAATGTCTTTTAAAGAGGTGCTGCTGTTTTCCTTCTGAACATATGCGTTAATATCCCAAGTGTTATAATGGGACAGTCGTCTGCTCTCAAATTGGCTATTTTGTCCATTTTCTTTATTTCCAGACTGGCACTTGAAAAGAACTCGCTCTGTATACAACATATTTCAGTCAGAGTGACATCTGTTCATAAAATACCTCTTAATCAGATCTTGAAAAAAAACTAGTCTGTTTCATGACAGCGACAAATGAGTCTATTAAATGCAGATTTTGATATGTTTACCCAGGACGTTTGGCCTTGAGCTCTGCCTCATTTGAAAATCACTTGCTCTTTGTCTGGATTGTACGGCCACATGAAGATGAAACAAGACCATTTAAAAACCCATCCGAGACACGGGGCTGAAAAGCTCTTTTACTAATATACAGTAGACTTTAGGCTGCAGTTTTGAATTGTGTTTGCTCAGATGATTATGAAGATTAAGCGTCGAAAACAAAGTGCAGATCCCCTTGATGACCAACCCAATGGCTGACTGCTCTCTCTCTGTGTTTATGCACGATTTAATGTCAGAGAAGTTGCATGAATGAGTGAATGAATAAAAAAAAAAAAATTCATTCTAGATTCATCTAGTGATGGGTTTAGCACCTCTGCAGATGCTTTAGTGACCTGTGATATATGTATTCACTGTTTCAGAGGTGAGTTGTTGAATGTGGAGCTATTTGATGAAAATAAAACTAAATCAGCTCTGAAAAAATAACATATAGAAACCACACCCAACAACAGCAAAACTTAAAACAGTAATTATAATGATTATGATTATATAATTAAATTATAACAAATATAACAAATTATATGGCGATGTTAAACAGCATAGGTCTCTATAATATTATGTAAAATATAATGTAAAAATACATAAATAGATTTTTAATCTAAAGGTGTAAAGGTGTTTAAAGGTGTAATTGTGTTAGAATGTATCACTAATGTATTTATTATAATTGAGAAACTATTATATACTCTTATATATTTATAATGGTTTTCATTTAAATTTTAGCAAAGGATTTAGTAATATCGTTGTGTAGATTTTCACCTTTTTTGTCTATAGTTTTCATTCATTTTTATTTCAGCTTGTTATTTTAGTAAGTATCAAGTTAAACTAAATGAAAATGAGAGATTTAGCAAAAAAACTAAATGTTTAATTTTAATTTTATTTTTAATAAAGGATTTAGTAATATTGTTGTGTAGTTTTTCACCTTTTTTGTCTATAGTTTTCATTCATTTTTATTTCAGCTTGTTATTTTAGTAAGTATCAAGTTAAACTAAATGAAAATGAGAGATTTAGCAAAAAAACTAAATGTTTAATTTTAATTTTATTTTTAATATTTTTATTTAAAATAACCAGTTTTAGTTAATTAAAATAACCCTGGATTTTATATATTTCTGTGCATTATTTACATTAATTTGTTGTTGTTGTTGTTGTTTTGGACTTTTTTAGGCAACAGTCTACATTTTTCAATTTTAGAATTTATTAAAATAACTGAATTATTAAATGAGTGACACACTGTGATTTTTTAAAAATACATTTAAAAAAAAATCTCTAAAAAGGTAAGAAAACTAAAAAATCCCCTTAAAAAGTTATTTTTTGATACTGCTATCTGTGTCCCATTCCCTCTTTCTTTTTCTGTTTCTGTCCTATTGCGGAACACAAGGTCTTGTTGAGGCAGGATGAGTGTGTTATCAGGGTTAACAGAAGACTGAATGGAGGTAATTGTGTACAAGTGACTACACACAGGTGTCTTCACCCTCCCAGTGTTGAGTTGGCACAGACCCTATACTGACAGCTGCGGACAGATACAGTCTCTTGAGTGTCTGTGTGTTTGTGGGTCAGGTTTTGCTTTCATACTCAGAGCCTTTACTATGTAAATGCAGCTTAGATGTTTAAATATATTCAGGAAAGAAAACACTAATCAAAATACAATATGCAAGTAGAAATAAGAAAAAGTCAAATTGAAGTTCAAATATGACATTGTTGTTAGAATGTTTAGCATTTGAAGTCTGACTAACAGCAGGATAAAAGGCTGGAATAAACATCCTTTGCCCAGATTTTTGCCTCGTTTTTTCAGTTTGAACACCTCAACGCTAGTTGCCGCAAGTCTGAGCCAGTCTGCAAATTTCTGTCAGTTAGAGTTAATAGATTGTGCCAAAAATTACGTAGTGTATGATGGGCACAGAATCAGCTTTTTTTAGATTCAGACTATGATTCCATCCAGCTGGAGGATTTCAGACATGTTTAATATTTTGAGCCTGTTTTAGAAAACATTTTCATTTGTCACGTGTCTTATAGCCATGAGGCGCATATTTCTGCATGAGTTTGTTGTGTTTGGAAGGACTTGCAAGTCTGGTAGTGTGTAATCCTCAGTCGTTTAGTGCATGATGTCCAGTTTTTCTCTGTAACCATTTACTAAGTTGGCGAGTATATGATTTCTAGTGTCTTAAAAAATATTTTCAAATTTCAAAAGTTGTGTGGCGTATTCCAGCCCTAAGTCAGTTGAAACAAATTCAAATCTTTAATTTCAAAATTTCAAAAGTATGAAGTTTGCAAAAACTGAACAAAGGCTGACATTTTCCACAAAAAGTTTGGCGTTTTAATTAAATGTGGAAAGATTTGGAGTCTAAATGTGAAACGCTTAACGCTGAATTAATTCTAATAAGGTTCACTAATTAAATGTAATATTAAAAACAGTTTATTTGCAAATCAGTATGTGATTTGAGTTATTTGATAAGATTTTACATCATGCAAAGCATTGTAGATTTACAGTGATGGATGATTATTTTGACGTATGGATTACTGCATGTGTTTAAGAGCTTGTGGGTTCATTAGAAAGTTCTCAATCCTTAAATTCGACAGCTTTATATAGATGCTTTATATATTATGTGGTTGAGCTGAACAGCTGGAATAGTCTATAAGAAACCCAACCTGTGGAATTTAATTTTGATGCGAGTCAGGTTAACACACTGTTTAAGTTCATAATGAATACTGTCAGATTCCAGCCTGACTGCAAATTCTGTTTTTAAACAAACACACGGAGTGAATCGACGGGATTCAAGGCAGCACAGAGGCCAGGGATACACAATGAAAACAAACGAAAGCCTAGGAACAAGGGATTGGTGGAGAGCTGGTGGCTGTCAAGAGCCTTAAAGCGGGGAGACATTTGCAAGTGATAAACTGAGAGAGAGAGAGAAAGATAAAGGTTGGGTTAAAAAGTCCAATTCCCCCTCAAGAGGTTTCTGCGGTTGCCAGTGCACACGGACCATCCAAATATCCGTTTTGTCCATGTCTTGCCGTCTCCGTTTCCAGTGGTGCTCAACAAACGGTCGTTAACCAGCCAAATTAGAAAAGCAAACTCCCGACAGGCTTCTGCACAATCCAGAAAATAATAAACCCACAATGAGGAGCATCTTCTGGGGGCCTTGGAGCATCCTGCAGCTGCCTGGCGTGGACGAGAGACTGAAATAAGCTGAGACAATGAGGCTGGATGGAGCAGGACAGATAGGACTGCATCCAGTGGAGGATGAGGGCTGCTGTCTGCTGCCATGGTATTGAGCCTTTTTGAAGCCATAAACCACTCTGCATTTTGATAATTTTTCGTAATTTGATTCATGCAGCATTAACTAAGAACTGAGTATGACAATTCTAGGCTAAAACGCTCTGTATGTAATTTCTTATTATAGGAATAGTTCATCCAAAAATTTAAATTTGCTGAAAATGTACTCACCCTCAGGCCATCTACAATGTAGATGAGTTTGCTTCTTCATTCAAACAGATTTGAAATATAGCATTACATCACTTTCTCACCAATGGATCCTCTGCAGTGAATGGGTGCCGTCAGTATGAGAGTTCAAACAGCTGATTAAAACATCACATCACAGAGGATCCACTGGTGAGCAAGTGATATAATGCTAAATTTCCACAGATCTGCTCCCGTGAAGAAACAAACTCACCTACATCTTGGGTGGCCTGAAGGTGAGTACATTTTCAGCACATTTTTTTATTTTATGAGAGTTCAAACAGCTGATTAAAACATCACATCACAGAGGATCCACTGGTGAGCAAGTGATATAATGCTAAATTTCCACAAATCTGCTCCCGTGAAGAAACAAACTCACCTACATCTTGGGTGGCCTGAAGGTGAGTACATTTTCAGCACATTTTTATTTTTGGGTGAGCTATTACTTTAATGCAAACACAATCACAGTCTGAGAATTGTTATTTTTAAAAACGATGTTTTTATAAAAAATGTGCTTTATAAAATCCATTATTCAAATTAAATAAACAGAACTATAAAAGCATAATGTGACTGATAATATTGCAAAGAAAAAACTAATTCACTCACTCTGAACCTAAAGGTGATGTGTGTAATGCAAAATAATAATGATTGCTTTTAAGTTTCCAAACAGGTTCCAAACAAGCCTTAAACTTTGAGCAAAAATCTATCTATTGATGGCTCATTTAAATGTGGGATTTTAAAACATTTTAACATTGAACAATTACTCAAATCACCTTTAAATGGAGAAACACTGATTGAATGGCTTTTAGAGGCACTGCTGCTTTGTAACAGTGTCTTTCTCATACTCTCTCTCTCTCACACACACACACACACACACACACACACACACACACTTACTTACTTTAAATGGACTCTTAAAAGCTTGCCATCCGGTCAAATCACAAATTAGACTTTCATTTTTTTGTCCTGTAAAACCAAAAACCCCCAAAAATTACATAATGTTCTGCATGTTTACTACTTTGGCCGTCCTATTATTGTCATTGATCCATTAATATAAGAAACATTTTTGAGATAACATTGCTCTCATTGAAAAGGATGGCAAACATTTAAATGTGCACATTTAAATTTCAGCTCGCATGGAACATTTTAGAAAAGGCATTCTGTTATAAGATTCAAAATACAAAAGAAATCACCCACCCTCCACATGCAAAAAAAGTGAAGGGAGGTGTTTAGTGAAGATTATTCAGAATAGTTAAACTGTATATGTGTACATATTTTTTTAAATAAATCCATACAAAAAAATACACTTATTTTTATTCTTTTGATATTTTCTTCCAAATAATTGCAAAGGTATATAAGCAGCTAGTCTTTCTACATTAAATATGGCAAAATAACTAATCTGATCTCTAACTCCAGACACAGTGGATAATTCACAGTTCAGCATCCAAATGCATAGTTCTAGAGTGGATCTCTTTAGTTTTCAGGTGTCTCTTCTAGGTCCTCTTACGGTACGGTATATGGCTGTTTAAATGACAAATATGGCTAAAGTCTGATTGGGTAAAAAAAGGAGTACTATTCAAAAAAAGGTAATGTATAAACCTCTTTTTGTCTGTATCTTTTTGCCTGATGTAAATGGTCAAAATGTCATTTTTGAATCTGGAATCTGAAGTTAAATAGAATCTGGAACAGTAATAGCAGTGTGAGGACATTTACTCCTGTTTTTGACATTTGTTCATAGTGTTCCGTACCTAACTTGAGTTGGATGTGGATTTTACTATAATTTTCCACAACCAGATTGGACCACTTTTTTTTGTTGGTGAGGTCACAGTATAATTGTTTCTCCCTTGTTTCAAAATCCAGGGTCTATTTCACTGTCTACTATCCGTCATCCCATCCAAATGTCCTGCCAGTCATCTGGTAGAACTTCATGTTGAAAGGCCTGTAGAAGTCTCTAAGTCTCTGCACGACCTCAGGGTCAATGTTTGGATGGGTCCGCCCTTTGGTTTTACCCAGGCAATGGGGCTTGCTGCTGCCCTCTGCCTTTTTGAGACAAGGGAAGCCCTTGGTCTGGTTGAAGTAGAAGTGTTTGTCTGTGATGATCCTCTTGAGCCCCAAAAAGTCCTGCACGCGGCCCAGCTCTCCGGCCGGGTCACTGATCAGCCGCTCTCCGCTCACGAACAGGATCTGGCTCATGGGGAAGAACTGCAGCCAGTTGTCCAGGTGTTTGGCGTAGATGCCGATCTGAATGGCGCTCCACGAGGTGTCGATCAACCCTGTAGTCCTGTTTTTGAATGTCAGGCTCTCAAAAGTAGGAATGTCAGGCTTCTTGGACAGTGTCTGCGTGTAGTCAGAGATGGCTCGAGTGACGGGGTCCCGGACCACCACGATCAGCTTGGTGTCGCGGGACATGGCGTAGATCCGGGCCGGAGCCTCGCGGGTCACAAAGTAGCTTGGTGTTTTCTCCATGGTGATCTGGTCCTCCAGGGTTTTAGGCATCAGGTCCCTATGAAAATAAAATGAAAAAGAAGAGTTGATGTAATTTTAGTCAGTAGTTTAATTGGTAAACTGTATCTAAAGCTTTTTGCTCTCGCTCCAAACCAGCATCCAACACTCAAGAGTTGTTCTCATAGTTGACCTCATTGTTGTTAATTTCTGAGAGGATGAATGCTTTTCTCAGAGGCTCTTAGTGCCAATTGAGACTCCATTAGACCATCAAGCTCTGAGCCCAACATCACACGACCCTAGATCCTCTCTCCTATAATATAGGTTTCTTTTGTAGCGGAGTTACTGACAAGACAAATTATTGAGCAAAGGTGCAAAAAGACAGCGTATCTGACAAAAACACCAAAATAAGTTACTGCTCATGCTGGCTTTCAAGATAGTCCTCCATTAAGAAAAATAGCCATCATTTTGTTTCCATTATAAGCCTTTGGGGCAGTTGTAAAACTTTTCATGTGATTTTTTTCTCTTGTGTTTTGCATTCTAGCTCTGTCGTATCTAGAAGAGGAAGAAAAGAGTCTAATCTGTTTGTCCATGCCGCTCTCACTCTCTCTTCCCACTGCTCTCTAGTGCCTTCAGGACACTGACCTGAACCAAAGAGGATAAAAGCAGTGGATTAATGATTTACAGCACTCCACTCCACCATTTAGAGCCTCATAAGGCCCGTTCGCTTCAAATTCAGCCCAAGTGCAGAATGCAGCCCTCAATTATTTATCTTACTCCACTGGGGGGTTTAGGCCCTGACAAAATGGCCTCCCTCAACCCCGATGGCGGTTTATGGGCCGTAATGGCATTAGCGGGCCGGGGGTCAGCGGCTGTAGATAGCCCTTCAGGTCGCTTTGAAAAAGGCCCTTATTTTTCATTGCCAATTGTATTTCATGTCACATGCCACCACAAATTCATGCCTCCTGATAAAAACAAGAGCCCAGCGACTTTCCAGCATGTTGCAGCGAGTGTTTATGTGCTGTGCAGCTGGGCCGTTTCGCTCAAGTGAACACCACAGGTTGCTGATTGAGTCGTGTTTGCAGCACTCCCACAGACAGAAGTTGTTTCTGGAGCACAAATTAAACTGGTGATGTAACACACAGCAAAACTTTTGCATACTAATTACTTGTTTAAGTGACTTTCAGTATGCTTTTAACAGGATCAGCCCCCCAAAAGTAACACGGGGTAAAGTGTCTTGCTCATGCAACAACGCTGATAGTTCAAGGAACACTTGGTTTGAACTTGCAGCGGTCATCAGCCAGGAGTTTTAACCATCAGACACTGTTTTTTTTTTTGAGAATTAATTTTAGTTTACATTAAAATTGCATTACATTTTTTGCATGTTAATGTTAATGAAGCATATATATATTTAATTAAAGTTATGTGGTATATGTATTTCTTTACTGTTGACTTTTTATTTTACTTTATTTTTGTCTCTAGCTCAACAGTACCTATATGTTTCTGTTTCATTCTTTCGTTATATAGAAAACACCTAAGGGGCTGCTCACACAGAACACGTCTTTGTGTCGAAAAATGCAAGACACAGCGCTCAGGAATGTTTTTTAAAAAAGCACAGCACAGAACGCGAGGGTCTCAAGACATTTTTCAGACGTGATGCAATAACGGAAATAACAGTGCCTCCTCCACCATGCTGGCGTCAAGTAAAACAGTTGCCATGCCAACTTGCTACTCTAAACAAAAGCTTGCAATGCTTGATCCGCCTCCGGGGTCTTCTGATTGGTCCACTGCTTTGGAACTTAAATTGATGGGTGTCGCTGCGTGTAAAAGTTAAAATTCTTTTAACTTGACACGGCGTCTCAAAAACGTGGCACTCATGTGTGAGATGCTGCAAAAGACGCGAGCTGCTAAGACTGCTAACCTTCTCCTTACATGTGTTCCAAGCAAGAAAGAAATTCATCCAGGTTAATAAATGATGACAAAATATTCCTTTTAGGGTGCACTAACCCGTTAAATATGAGTACAAAAAGACAGGAATCTTCTTTTGGGATGAGACCGTTTGAAACAGACCAGCAGTCAGGATAAATCTTCTTTCTGTCACAGCACAAGGCCATTTCTCAGACATTAGAGCCCGTAGAGAGTTTAAAAGTTAAACAAACTCTTGTGTGCTTGTAAGTCTCAAATGATATCAGAGAGAGAGAGGGAAAAGGGAGATCTGGGAAGACAGAGTGAAAGAGAAAAGAGAACATATGAGAGACAGCTTTCACAGCTTTACCATTCTCTGAGGGACAGTATAAAAGGGAGGGTGCTAGTGAAAGAATATTTTCCTCCATTCTCTGGCAAGGGAAAGTGAGGCTTTCGCTAACAGATGGTTATTGGCGGCGCAAATGATGTAACACTTGAAGTAGCTTTGCCTCCGAGCACAAATGATTTACAGTCCTTTCAGAGCAATGTTTGATGTCTTCTTCAGACATTAGAGCCCGTAGAGAGTTTAAAAGTTAAACTCTTGTGTGCTTGTAAGTCTCAAATGATATCAGCGAGAGAGAGGGAAAAGGGAGATCTGGGAAGACAGAGTGAAAGAGAAAAGAGAACATATGAGAGACAGCTTTCACAGCTTTACCATTCTCTGAGGGACAGTATAAAAGGGAGGGTGCTAGTGAAAGAATATTTTCCTCCATTCTCTGGCAAGGGAAAGTGAGGCTTTCGCTAACAGATGGTTATTGGCGGCGCAAATGATGTAACACTTGAAGTAGCTTTCCCTCCGAGCACAAATGATTTACAGTCCTTTCAGAGCAATGTTTGATGTCTTCTTCACGCTGTAAGAATATGACTCCCTGTACACACATTCAGTCATTTAATACAGGCAGAAAGCCTCAGCCATTAAACACATCCGGTTCATTTCAGGGTCCAACACGTAGTGATCCAACTGAAGAATATCGGCCAAATGCTTTTTCATTTTCAGACAACATACTTTAAAGCGACAGAAAATTATGTTATCATTTACTTTAAACCTGCATAAGTTTCTACTGCGAAACACGACAACAAATTTCGAATGTCATTTTCAGTGCTGTTGCAATTAAAAACAATGCAGAAAGGCATACTTCCTAAGAGAAGTAGTGATATTTGATTCATTATTTAATTGTTTGAGTCAAACAAACTGATTTTTTTTTTTTTTAGTTTAGAACACAGACTCAATTATCCAGTCAAATTACCTTTTTATTGGAGGGGATCTGCGACAGGGTTATTATAGTTTACTAAAATGAAAACAAACAAACAAAAAAATCTAATTTAATTTTGTTTAACTTGGTGTACTAAAATAGCTCAAACTTAAACTGAAATAAAATTAATATAAATAATATAGACATAAAAAACCTTCTAAAAATGACAAAAAATCCCCCAAACAAATTACTAAAGATTTAACTAAAATTAAAATGGAAAATATAAAAATAAAATTTGATTTAAAATATGAATAAAAACTATAAAAGCATCACAATGATACTAAAATATAACTGAATATTGTGCTCCACAGAAAAAAAAGACAAGAAAGTCATACCAGATTGGATTGAATGAGGGTGAGTAAATTTTTCTTTTTTTTAGTGAACTATCACTTTAAGCAAAGCAAATGATGTGTATATTGGATCCCGATGTGAAATTCATGCCCAAAATCAAGATAATTAAAAAACAACATTTTCATAATCATATATTAAAGGCTGCGTGAAAAATGTAGACCGAAATAGCTTAAAAAATCTCTTGAAAAGGCACTATGGCAGATTACACAGATTCATTCATCCTTTACTTAAAGCATTCTGCTCCATTTGTGTTTAATGCTAATGAACTACTGCCAAGCTTCTCTCTTCATATCAGACCATATTTACGTCTTCCTGCTGTAGCACAAGTGTGGCGTAGAGGGACAGACAGGGGGGCACGGCGAGTCAAACGGGCAGTAATCACAAAAAAGCAAGAGGGTACAGGGGCCACACCGCCGTAGATTCATGTCTCCCTGTAGAGAGGTAAAACACCCATAAATATCTCCCACCACTCCATGCTGGCAACCAGAGCAGATAATTGTCATCTAATTGGCTCAATATTTCTAGCCTTTGGCCAGACAGTCTCTTTCTCTCATTCTTTCTCTTTTTCTCACCGCTGAACTCCACTGGAGGTCAAAAGAGTGTGTCTGTGGTTTACAACGACAGTCACAGTCTGTGCAGTCTGTGTGTTTTGAAATAACATGAATTAACTACAACTGTCTGCATTTGTGACCCCGTCAGCCGGTACTTTATGTAGCTGCGATGGTTCATCTGTCCTGAAGTGGTGTGGAGGTTGCAGCATCTGACGGTTATGTGAGAGCTAATCACTGCTGATGGACAGCAGAGCAGGTGAGTGCTGTTGTTTCCACTCTTGAGATCACTCAACCATCAAGAAGGCTCTGGCTGTTGAGAAAGGCCACAGCAAAGCTGTTATTACGTGTGATGTGTGTTTGTGTGTGAGCTTTTGTTATTTGTCATCTGCGCAGTTTAGTGCCAGAGTAGATTGTCTTTTATCATCTATTGTAGTGTTTCTCACCTCACTTTTCAACAAATATCTTGTCGTACACGTATGTGTATGTGCATGTTGCTGTGAAAACAAACTGTTGAAGCAATACAGATTGTATTAGAGTGACAGAAGTCATTGTGTCATTACCATTACACAGCTCTCTGGAATACTTGATTCTGATTGGTCAATCACAGCATTCTGCAGTCAAATATTTGCATATAATGACTGCTAAATGACTTAATTGACCATTATCTCCTACATAGCCATACTAGATTCTACAGTCATTTCACATGCTAAAATAATTGTAATTAAATCAATAAATCATATCAACCTATTTGCTAAGTAGCTTTCTAATATTTGAAATAATTTACATGTTTCTGTTTATTATTGTAAGAGTGATACAAGACCACTTCGCATCAGGGTCCATGTCACTATTATTTAAAATATATTAATAATATAAAATATTTATTTTGAAATAATATTACATTTTTAATTTTTTAACAAATTAAAATTAGGTTTCATTTAACAAATGATTTAACAAATTAAAGTTAAGCAGTATTGAAAAATACTAAAGTAAATAATAAAATGCATAAGTAATAATAAATCATAAAATATTTTATAATTAATAATAATCATACAATGTTTACACTATATCAAAAATTTAAAAAGCATATTTTGTTTTACTTTTTAAATTTAGTTTACATAAATATATATTATTTAAATATATACATTCAATTTGAAATTATAATAAATAAATGATGAAGAATAACATAGAACATGGCCGTTCAAAAATAAGGTAATTCAATCTGAGTTTAGGAACGTGCGAAATTAACAAAAAGCACTGGAATTCAAACTCTAGGATTTATAGCTGCAGGCTATGCAGGAAAATCTGCTAAATTTAAGGTTTACTATATTTCATTTCATAAAGCGAATAAACTGGACAAAACTGCAGGGACATATTTCTCATGGAGACTAAATATGGGAGATGAAATTTTAAACAAATAGTTCATTTCATGACATATTCAAAAATGTACACACACACACATATTTTCACTGGTACCTTATGGTATTAATTCAGTCAGTGATTTAAACTCCTGACATAATCCAATAAAATCTAATTTAGGCATTCAAGCAAAGTTTCCAGACCTGACACACACACACACACACACACACACTCACACTCACACTCACACTCACACTCACACTCACACTCACACACTCACACTCACTCACTCACTGTACTTTATTCAAACCACAGTCAAACTGGGCCAGTGCAGGGGAAAATGTACGCTGATAGAAATGTTTTTCACTGTGAGCCGCTCCACTTTCACTATAACAGGAATGATGGGGAAGCCGGAAATTCACTTAGTATATCTACAAAAAAAATATTATGTTGAATGTTATTTATTCAACCCTATTTCGAACAAATAAATCTTTCGACAGCAAGTGTGGTAGGCTGTTATTGTGGTGTGTTGCAGGTGTTTTTTCCATTTCTTTTTTTTTCCCTTTCTATTGCAACTGCCTTTGTGCAATTTAGTAAAACATTTTATAGAGTTAGCTTTACAGTCTGTTCTTATAAATATATCAGCAACATTTTAAGTACAGCACAGCTTCCTCTGTCGAGCTCTCAGTCTGTCTCTCTGTGCCTCGAGTAACTCCCAAGTTTATTGTGTAAGAGGAAAAATAAGCAGTATCTCTGTGGCAACCTTCTTGTGAATAATTCACCCTCTCTAACTGTAGAATAAAGATGGGCTGGAATGAAAGACAGAGAGAAAACACACTCTGTGCCATCAGAGGATGAACATGCTTTTACATTCCACCAGTTAAAATCCACACACACGCACAGATATGCAGAACCTCGTCTTCCCCTTTTTATGGCCTTCCGTTACGAGATGGGAAACTTTAATGTTGCATTTGCTTTGAGGGAAAACCCTGACCGCTCCTCTGATCCTCTTGGCAGCTAAACTGGGCTGTGGATTGAAAAGTGAGTGCTTGAAATGAGCTGAGTGTGGCTGAAGACATGTGTGGATTTATAGTCCTGATCCCCCACCCCGCTGCCATCGCAGAAACAGACGGGTTACTAGAGAAGCAGTTCACGCATTAGTGTGAGTGTGTGCCACTGTAGAACTGTCGAGTGCGTGTGTGTGTGTAGGGTTATGTTCGGGATAGCATTCTAACATACTGCTCTTATTATCGCTGTAGTATATAGTATGTATACTCTGTACAGTATGCATGGAATAGCCTACATTTTCCAAAATGAGCAGCATACAGCACTGTTTGGAATACGGTATGCCACAATTCAATGCACTTCACTTGTCCTTCCATTTAAAAAATAATCAAAGAAATTACAGCTGTGATTTTTAACATATCTTTTTTTATTCATTTTGATTAAGATTTAAGATATTTTTGCACAGAATTTAATCAGAGATGCAAAATATATAATGAAATAATAATAATAATATCTTAATACAAGGTTTAATTAAAATTTTTAATACAGTAATAATAATTTTGTGGCAAAACTATAGTTGCTTTTATTCTTTTTAATTCTATTTAGCCTTAAAAAAAGATTGTTTAACAAATAAAATTTTGGCAGCTATCATAAAAGAAAAAAAAAATGTACACACACATGCAACGATAATGTGTGTGTTTGTATATATATATATGTATAAACTTTGAAACAATTTTCACAAACAACTACAAAGAAATGACAAGAATCACATTTTAAAATTTTCAAAAAAAATTAAGTAGAAAGACTAATGCCTGCTGTTTTAAAGTGCTTAAGCGAACTGAGTATTGCAATGAATTCTATACCCCTGGTCAATATGCCAAATGAGATGCAAAATGAATCTCTGCATACGTGTATCCAAGTGTGGCTGTAGTGGTGATTGGGTATGTGCATACCTCTCTGTGTGTGTGTGTGTGTGTGTGTTGTAGGCTGATGCTAAGGGCTTTATTGTACGTTTGAAACTACACTTTAACATGGCATCTGCATTACTTTTTAATGTCTTTCTGACCCACTTGTTTCTGAGTTGCAGTGAGTCACAGACACCACGTACAGCGACAAGATTACTCTTAAAGATGTTAAGGCCTGTTTCTCTCTCTCTCTCTTTTCATTTTTCAGCAAGTCTTATCTTTTTCTCCTTGTCTTACACATACTTTGTCTTCTTTTTCAGCAAGAGCTTGAGTGAAAAGACACCTAAACTGAATGCCAAGCTCATTTTTGAGGCATTGTATTACCTGGAGGTCAGCTCAAGTGTACCACTTTGGTTCTTCCAGCATCTACGTGTAGAAACGTGATTGGAACAGCTATTTTAGTAAACCTATATCTGTGAGGTACATGTCAAGTGATTGGTCAAGTGAAATCATTTAATTTAATCTCAGTTTCACTTGCAGGACACCATATGTTTATTAAGAGTCAGCACTGAGAAGTTTATGGGGAAAAAAATGGCTGTGTGTTCGATTGCTGAGCTGTGTAGAGATTAGTTAGCTTTAAACGGCCTATTCTTTAGTATATCCTCTTCCATTTAAGCCCTCCGTTAAGAGTCTATGACTTTGTGCCAGGTTCATTCTTTCTGCCAGGTGTGGATACGATCCCGCAGGAGGTAGCTGGAGACGATTAGACGTCTGTTACTCCAGGCCTATTAAAAATCCCTCAATAAGAACCACATAAGGAAAAGAATAACAAAGAAACTTGACCTCTGCAAAACAACAATCACTCCATCAGCAGCAATGGGCTGCTTGATTTCACAGTACTTACTAAAGTTATATATTAGATCTTTAACTCCTTAACTTTATTAATGAGGTCCAGGTGTGTGTGTGTGTGTGTGTATATATATATATATATATATATATATATAGACATTTATTTTAAGATATTTCTTTTTTTATAAATCAATATCAAATCCAGGTGGAACAATTACAAAAGTTTCTTTGCTTTTGCTCAACAAGTGAATTGTTACCAACAAAAACCAAATAAATGTTAGCGGAGGACTGCATGTCAGAAGTTGTTTTGTTGTTAAAGTTATTAATTTCATATTATTCTTAAAGGGAAATAAATGTGTTAATGCGTTAACTATGGTATCTATAGACTATGTATATATATATATATATATATATATATATATACACACATACATAGAGAGTGAAAATATTAATTGTTATAGCTATATCTAAATATAATTACAGAACAAATATCTTAAAGTAGAAATGTCTTTGTTTTTGCTCAGTGACTTGGACTCAGACTGATCTGGTAGTTCCCGACATTTAAGGTCCCTGGATTATTTTGCTGGAGCAGAATATCTTGGACTGAAAGGTCAGTTCTATGTTGTACTAGATTTGCTGTAATATGTCGACCTCTGGAAAAATCTATAAAGATTGTCTGTTCAGGCTCAAAACAGAAGGCCTTAGGTTCACTGCTTCGATTGAGTGATTGTTTTGTACATGCAGCTCAATAACTGTTCACCAGAACTTGTGCACTGTAATCGGCACAACAGTTATTCTACGTAGTTCCAAATAGGGTCGTTATAGGTTTGGATTCAGTTTTTATTTTATTTTTAGTTTGCCCTTTCAGTGTTGTGTAGTTTTGGTTTAAACTCTAGAACTTATAGTTTTGGCTGTTTTAGTGTTTTATAGTTTAATTTGTATTTCAGTATTAGATTTTCAGTGTTTTATAGTTTTAGTTTTTATTTTAGTTTTACTGCTTACTGTTTAATGAAAAGCATTTATAAATTATCTTGTGGCATTTTTTATGTTTAACGAAGGCGAGGCGAACCTTTGTTCTTCATCAAAAACTAACAATAATTTTTGGCCACTTTTAATTTTTAGTTACTTTTTGGATTCATAATAATTGTAACTTTTTTCCTAGTTATATTACTTTTTATTTGAATTTTTAATGTTTTTGTTTAGTTTTTGTTAATATTAGCACTGGTTCCAAACAGTCTTGTGGTATTTTCATGTTTAATGAAGGCAAGTTACAATTCTTTATCAAAAGCTAACATCAATTTTTAGCCAGTTTAAATTTTTAGTTAAAATTAATTTTATTTTAATTCAATCTTCCACATTTATGTTAGCTTTTATTTGAATTTTAATGCTTTAATTTAGTTTTTATTAACAAATTAGCATTGGTTCCAAACAATGACTGAGAACATAGAGAAGGTTTTGAAATGACAGAGTTACATACATACTATACATACTATAGAATATGAACTGTTTTATTGTGAATGGTGTGCTGTTGTCAGGACTAAAATTTGATTTGATTAGCAAAAATATATTCACAAATGTCCACATGCATGCTGCTTCTTATTCTACCCTTGCACTAAAACCATGCTGAACAGGGTGCGAACTACGGGGGAGCTAGGGGGAGCTCGGCTCCCCTTAATAAGACATGGGCTCCCCTGAAAACGGGATTTGTGAAATTTTGGGGGGTCTCAAAAAATATTGACAATGTGTTATTTTGACGTGCAATTTCAGTTTTGTGTAATGTGATCATCGTGGATTATTATGTGTAAAATTGCAAAAATATCATTCATCCATGCATGACGGCGATTTAAACCTAATTAACTTCAATAAAGATAACTATACATGCTATTCTTGTCATGAGCATCAAGGTGGGGGGGCGCTGCGGTGCAAATTCCACTCATGTTTAGTACATGTTAACCCAAAGATTCGTAGAAAAAATATAAACGCTGGACTCTGTGGTCGATTCTGTGTTAAGGTAAGGCATGTTATTCGCAATTATGTGTTGTGGCTGGGTTGTTATAGGTCTGCGTGACTCTCGATGTCTTAGGCCTAATTGAACGGAGGAATTATGGTATTCCTCTGTAGCCTGACGACGAGTAACTTTAACCGTTATTCATGTGAACTCAAAGACAGCCTGATGCTTTGTTTATAGACTATTTGTGGGTGGCTGTTTGTTGTTTCACCTATCAATTCGTGTCGATAAAGTATAATAGGGTAAACCCTGTATAGTGATTTATCCTATATAGTGCTTGCATTATGTATTTGTAATTAATTGTAAGTCCCCTTTTGAGCCATGCGCAAGCGCACGACTGTTCTCTATTATAACAGAGGCTCAGAGGATTCGCTCCACATGTCAGTGTTCTTCCTGTTAGTTGCAATGCTGTGGGTGAGAAACCTGCGTTGACTGCTAGTTCAAGTTGTGCTCAAGGCACTACTGTGATGTTTTGCGCTGTATTTGACCCCTTCTGTGTTCTTCAGGAGGGCTCTAATATCATTGCCAGTGGGTTTTGACCCGTTAATCTGAAGATACAGTATGCAAAGTTCCAGCTCTAAATTCTGATTCAGAAGAATGATTTGTTCATGAACATTTACATGGTTTCCTACAATTTTGGCATTTTCTTGCCCAAAGCTATTATATGGCTTCTAAAGACTTGAATGAAAAAAGTATATGATAGTTTTATGGTGCTTTTGAGTTCTTTTTGAAACTTGAAAGCTTTGGACCCCATTGTAATTGCATGGAAATTTCATTCTTTAAAGATTTTCTTTCTTTCTTATAACTTTCCTCATTTTATTTTCCACAGAAGGAAGAAAATCATATGGGTTTTTATGACACTAGGGTAAGTAAATGATGACAGAATTTTTACTTTTGGTTCAACTATTCCTTTAATATATAGTCGACAATTAGGAAAGGGTAGCCATGTAGAAAATTTGTGTCAGTGCAAAGACCATTGAAACAAAAAGCTCCTGCTTCAGAGCACCTCATTTGTATCCCGAACATCAAGAACGAAACATGCAAAAAGGTTATTTTGCCATTTCTAGTCCCCACTCTGAGAGGAGGACCAGAAGAGACGGAGCAGCGTTCTCCCAAAGAGAGAAAATCATCAGAGCCACTATAAATCAAACTGGGTGAAGATGACATGAACGCGCTGCTCTGTGCTCAAACTCTCCTCTTTTGTGTGTGGCTCTAGGCACAGGGCTATAAATTAGACATTGTGCTCTCATTGCTTGTCTAATATGGACCAGCAGTTCTGAAACCAATGCCCTGTGGCTGTGAAATCAGTGCATGAGGCTCATTCATCATGTGGATTTTTTAATCCGTCGAAATATAGAGACTGATGTCACCATTTACATCTAAGTTCACTCCCGGATCACTCGTGTTTGCTACTTCAGAGAAACAGAAGTAATAAAAGCTGTTGTAAGTATGACTTAACTAATAATGTGGGGCTACACTTGGGTGAATGCAAATAGGGCCAGCACATGGGTGCACACTCACACACCACTGATGCCGTGCAGAAGGGAAATCCCAACACAATTCCCGGCACCTGGTCCTCCCACAATATGAGATCCGGTCAAACAGCAGCTGTATGAAGGCAGCCATTGTTCTGCTCTAAAGGCTTGTGTTGAAATAAGGACAGGGACAATGACTGGTCTTAAAACTAGTGGTGTTTGCCTCTGCAAAACTTGCCAGTATGATGTTATGGTGTTGTTTGTGGGGTTTTTTTTCTTCAGTTTCTAGGTACTTACAGATGTGTTCTGCATTTGATGAAGAACTTGCTTTTGGAGTACATTCTACAAGTATTTATGTTTGTAGTAGGAGTACAGTCTGTACATATCTTCCATATTCAGATTGTCATTTATTAATACGATGACCCCCTGCGTCCATTGATGTAAAAGCATTGGATGAATCCCAGCGGAAGTCATTTTGGTATTTTTCTCCTCCTGTTTTATGAGTACTACTTATTTGATGTACTGCTTTTGCATATTAGTAGGGAAGTAGGCATATTCAGACATGGGTCTCTAGCTCTATGATATTCTGGCGCCTAACCAAAAAAATGAACAATAATAATAATAATAGTGATGTTTTCTAAAATATACATGGATACGTACTTCAAAAATTCACCAAACAAATAGTATATGCCACCCCAGCACCTTTTGATACCATTTTCAACATACTATGATTTAACATGTGCTAATTCTAACTGAACTGTCGAACTGGAGTACGAGTCAAGAGAATACTATTTCAGTTGTTCTACTTCAAAATTTCATATTTAATTCAGTGTTATTTGTCGTTTCTTTGTAATTATTTGTGATTTTTTTTTCCAATGTAACCTTTATAATATGTTCACCCAGCCCATTTTGGATAAAAAGAATACAAAAGAAACTGTTTAAACAGTCTGGAGCTGTGCAGGGTCGACCTGGTCATGGTATTTCTACAGGAGCCAGAGGTTTAATTCCTTTTTATATCAGAATACAGACATTTTGGTGTCTGCACATTTTTTTTTTACCTATTTAGACCAATAACTACAAGCTAAACAGAGGCAGAGGCCGAATAGTGCGGTTTGGGAAGGGATGAAAGTAGGAAAAAAGTAAGAAAAAAAGTGAATGCTTAGGGATGAACCATCAAGCACTTTATGGAAGAGTGAGGAGCAAAGCTGATTACACAGAGTCTGCTCTCTCTCTCTCTAAGTCCCTCTCTGGTTGTCTTAAACTTTTCTTCTCTTACTGTAAGCTATAATCCTTATTTCTTCCTCGTTTAATTTCTGCTCTTTCATGAGCCTCACTTGCATTTCACTGTCACTCTCTCTCTCCTCTCCCCGAGCTCTTTCCATGTGATTATACTTGAGTCTGTTCTGCACTCAGTCTCTGTTCCTCATCAGTTCTCTCTCTCTTTCCGTAAGACTCTTATACTTTGAGCTCTGCTAACACAAAAGACTCCCATCCTGCTCTGCCTGTCATGGTGCCAAGCTACGAGAGACATAGCAGCAGTCCGCTCACAGCTCTTCCCTGCACTGCTACATACTGCCATCATACAGACTTCTCAGCTCAGATTAGCATGTTTAAAAATGCCATTTTATCCCATGCTTCATATAAACTCATTACAGTGCTAGCAAGGCAACACTAGACTGATATTCCTTAAACATTCTGCTTATAGGGGTTTGTTTTAAACCCTTTTAACCATCTGAAAATGAATGCATCCCAAACAAAGACTTGACTTTGTAGATGCTGCAAAGGTATTTTGTAGATATTTAGATGAGCTGTCCAGTTTTCTTGTAAACTGTATACATTTCTAGAGGAATAGTTCACCTAAAAATTCGCCCTCATGCATTTTTTCAGGTTTTATTTTAAATATATATATATTTAAAATATAATAAATATTTATATAAATACATTTATTTAAATCCATATTTGTATTTCAATACATTTATTTAAGCATACACGTTTAGCATGCTAAAATTGCCTATCGTTGCGGTTGGACATCAATGAGATTGATTGGTTCATAACGTCATTAGTTCTCAAGTACATTGTAACCAAATGTCATAATGTTTAACCTGTGCCATAGGCAGTATTTGCATACTGAATCACAGTTGGTCTTCTTTGTTGCATGCATTTACATACCGAATAAGGATATATCTATTCAATCATCTGCAAAGATGGTGTCAGGTCATGTTGATTCTCACATAAAGCTCACGGAAAATGAATAATCTTATTTAATTTGATGAATTAATTTCATTAAATTTAAACCTAAGCTTACCAGAAACATTAACACCTGGCAAGCACTGGTACTTCCTTCAGAACATGCAAATAGTTACATATACTTTCTATTCCTTCTACAAGGATTTCTTGTTCTTGTTCTAGCATTTTCAGAAACAAACAACCAGCAGTGTGTGTTAGCCATCATGAGGTTGATTAGAAGTCTGTTGCTTTAAATATTTGATGGGATTTCATCTTGCTTTCCTCTTACATATTGGGCAGAACAAGTAATGCGCCCCGTAATAATGTTTTAGCACGGTAATTTATCCGAACGAGGAGTACGAAGAAAGGCAGGAGGGCTAGAAAATGGGGAAAAAGGGGTGGGTTAATGTGCCATTTACATTTTGGAGGCCTTTTTTTCCATTAGCCATTAAGTAAATAGCCCAAGGAAGAAATGGAGCTGCGTGCATCTCATTCACATCCAACTGCAGCTGAATCATGCGGTACAGGTGACCGTGACAATAAAATGAAAGAATGAAGCTATCTGCGGCAGTTGTGTTAGTGTGTAATATGCAGGTAGATTGAAAAAGAGGGGAAGAGATGAGCAGGACTATGAAGAAAGGCTTTGTGGTTTGTAATGGTGTCTGAACTGAGCAGCGGTTTGACTGGGCTCGAACCCAGATTCAACAGAACCGAAGAATATACGGTGAACCCCGATAAAAAGAAATATCTGTCCTTGGAGAATAGAAACATGTAGAAATACCTCTTCCTTTTTCCTACAGTGAAGGTAAATCCATGCCGCTGAATAGAAACGGTTCGATTGCTGATAGGAGATGTGACGGAGGGTGTTGTGAAAAGCTGTCAACTATGGTTAGGTTTCCGTATGGCACTGTTATTTAAATGAAGAGGAGAAGATGAGGAATTGATTACAGAAGGATGCTATTATAAGACTTTAACAAAAGACCTATTGAGAACTCTGCTTTTGTCTTGGAACAAAATGGAAAGATTGGTTTTTGATAGAGTGGCTGTTTGGAAAATAAGCCACTTTTGCAAATAAGAAAAACAATAGAAGAATTTAAGTTTTGAATGTTGGCGAGCTTAAGGGTCACGGAGTCTGTCCTGTTAAACAAAAGACTGGTAATTTTAAAGCAAACTGACATCTAAGTGAATGATGATGCTTCTTTCTGTGGTGTATTTATACACAATCGGAGTTATCTGTCTTATAACTAATGTGCTTATTCCAAAAAATAACTCTTATATTAGACTCTTTAAGCTTCACAATCTTCATGGCAGTGATTATAAATGAACAGTCGTCTATGTGTCACCCATAATGGCGTATGGGGGTGTTGGGGTGGGCCGTCCCGATAAGATAACTCACCTAATCAATCAGAGAGATTTTACTCTATTTTTTCATACTGATGCAATCGCTCCTCAAAATGCATTAGCATAATGGGAGAGTGCTGAAGGAAGATAATGTGTGAATTTTTGGGGAGTCGAGAGAGAGAGATTGAGTGAGGAGGCCATGCTTGAAAGACAAATGCCCCACACATACCAAAAAAACGATTAGAGATTGAAATCGATTATATCACGAGATTGCAATTATGCGAAAAGCAACACTCTGCCTGCTCTAAATGTCTCTGTGCTGTGGTTTAAAGAAGCTCCCCATCAGTATTTGTGTCAGTGTGCGAAAGTGTCTTGCACCCAAAAATTGACATTTACACATCCTCCAGATCAACACATTTCCACATATTTAAATTAGTTATGTACAACCTGGTGCAGAGTGTCATATTTGAATACATGCAATCTGATCTCACGAGAAAACCGAATTTGTAAGAATCTGTAAGGAAGCCTACAGTTTTTAGAAACAAGTGGACATGAAGGTCCCCCCCCCAAACCCGACTGTAAGCAGATCATACAAAAAGGTACAAATTCATATTGCACTTAGCCACCAATTCACCAAATGCTAAAATAGTTATGAATTGCCATGAGTGTTTTGATATATTTTGAGAACTGCCATTTAAAATGTCCACTTTTTTTGAAGCTAAGGTTTCAAATGACTTAAAGTGCATACAATCTTATGGACCATTTTTATGAGATTATTTATATATATATATTTTTTGGTGCCATTTTTGGAGATAATTGTCCCTGTTCACTTTCATTGTATGGTAAAAATAAAATTACACAAATAGTACAAATTATTTCAGTTAACAAAAGCAATTTTTAATAGTTTTAGTTGTAGTACATACTAATAATTCATAACTTATAAATTCTGTGTCATACCCAACATGTAACTTATAATCAATATCGAACTGTAACATAATGCCTAAAGGGTTTGCATATATCCATAAAAACTGCAGTGATCATAAAAAATGGTTTGGACAGCTTTGATTTTACATATGCTATATATATATATATATATATATATATATATATATATACACACACACAGTATATATCAATCATAAGAATTTCAAATGGCACATTTCCATCAAAGAATCACATCGTTAATCCTCTGTGATATTATATTTCTCCAGTCCCTGTGTAAATTAAATTAATTGCTCAGCTATGCCGTCCAAATTATTAAGAAGAATTAGATTAAAAAGTTTCCAATGATTATTGCACAATAACTGAATCTCTGATGAAAACAAATGTCGTCTCTGAGATCAGCACAGAAAAATACAGCCATCCCAGCACATATTTCACGTATCTCTCTAATGAAATACACGGCAGTATTAACAATGCATCATTTCATGTCTCACGGTTGTGTAGGCTAAGCACATTTTGAGATTTTTGAACAGTGCGTTTGGAGCAGCCTTCTTCCTTCACACACCCAGGAGAGGTTTAAATTTCTCCAGATGTTAAAAGAAATGAAGCAGGTATGAAAGATTCTGTATTACAGATTTTCTTATCTGTGCAAAACTCACCGCCACAATGATAGTGTGATGTATGTGGTTGCTAAGGTATTCTGGATGGTTTCTAGGGCGTTGCGAGGGTTTTCTGGGTAGTTGCTTACTGGGATAGATCAGAAGAACTCACGTCAAGTCTCTGGATTTGGCTCAGGTCACTTCTTCAATGTAAGTTGTAGGATATCAGACCGAATCAGACAATCTAAGATTTGGTCAAACATGGCTGAAACCTGAGGAGCCCATAATTCCACAAGAGGCCCAAGACACAGGATGTCGTAAATCAGATCCTGGCCCCAAGCCTGAACCAACTAGCAGCTTTGAGTAGCTCACAGCATTTAAACAGAAGAACACTTATTGACAATTCCAAGGAGATTGTCAATTCTGGGGCAAGTTATCAAGAATAATGGCCAAAAGAGATGCACAGCGTGACCGTCACATGGTAACCTGTAAAATCTACGTCAATTCCCTTTGAGCTAAATTGACCTGTTTCCCTTACAAAGTCTATGAATTTTTTTTTCCCGTTTTATAGCCCGCCATGTATAAATCATATATCTGATCACTTAATAATAAACATAAAAAACATTTTAATAAGCTGTATGATTTGAGGTATCATTCATGTCCATAGGTTAAAGGTTTTCTAGTGATAGTGTAAAGACCGGAAGCACCAGTAACTAGACAGCACTTCTGCATCTGCTTTTCTTTCCCCTCTGAACGCAGAAGTTATTAAGGCCCTCGTAGTCTGATCTGGCCAGACTTCAGAGCATTAATGTGTGGGATTGTTTGTGTGCTGCTTAGTGACATTAGGTGTGGTGGGAGGGCCTGAAGCCTCATTTGTGTTAATAAAATGTCTCAAAATAGTTTGTGTAATGGAATTATGGTTGTTGCGGAGACTCTGGGAGACCTCAATTAAGGTGATAAGCAAATGAAAATAAGTTTCCCACAATGGTCTGCCTGTGTACAGTAAACACCGGGAGGAAACAGGAAGTGATCTGACAGAAAGATTTTTAAAAGAGGGCATAAATCTCTGTATTACTGTACAGCACTCTTCCAAGCTGTTTTCCCAAAGGTCTCTTGCTCTGAACAAAAGGAGGATTTGAAACTTCCTCCTCAGAGATAAAATGAGGAGTAATATATACTTCCAGTAGACTATGGCTAAATATAACTTGAGGTATGTGAATTTGATAAACTAATTTGGATAAGAAAAGCCTCATGAATTGATCATTCTCAGCACTGTAGTAGAGCATGATGATTTACAGCAGCAAGTGGCTGACAGATTAATTTTTTGACTTATGATTCCTCACCTTCTTCTAAAGTAATACTTGCGTTTGTGTTTGTATTTGTATGCCACACTTCAATGCATTTCAGTGCATTAGATAACGAAATATGCAAGAAAGTGGCATCAGAAAACAAATGAATCTCAAGCTTTTCTCAGTTCTTTTTAATATTTTTTTTAGATCTATTTTTTAATTATCAATTAATTAATTAGATTTTTATATTTTTAAAAATATATTATTACATTTTATATTTATACTTTTTTCTTGAAGTGAAAGTATAAGTTAATATTTTTGTATAATAAATGACACTTGGTTTGATATGTTTTTCAAGTACTTGCTACTTTTATTGACCAGATACAGTGGAAACGTCATTCCTTAGGACAGTAGCTGAAGGGTGTGTCTCTTAAGAGGATGAAGGAATGAGAGATTTAAAGGACCTCAGAGGCATCGCAGTTCTCAGGGTGTCCTGTTTCGGGAGGATGTCATTAAAAACATTCTCTTCCTGTCTCATCTGTCCAGGCTCTTTAAATATGCTGTCACACTCACTCTCAAAAGAATGACACAGATATACTATACTAGTGCACGGTCTGAGTGTTATTAAATGTTCAAGGCTTGTAGGCGAGGTCGTGAAGAGGTCGTACAAGCTAGTGGCTTCTGTCTGATTTTTGTTTGACTCCGCTGGACGAATTTGAAATTAATTTCAATCTAATGCAGTTTGGGTCTATATGTAGTAGTTTATAACTACACTATTGTTGCCAGTGAGGTTTTTTTAAATTTAAAAAAAAAAAAAAATTAATACTTTCATTCATTAAGGACACAGAGTTTCTTGAGCACTAATTCAGCATATTAGAATGATTTCTGAAGGATTTTGTGGCAACGAAGACTGGTGTAATGGCTGCTGAAAATTCAACTTTGCCATCACAGGAATAAATTACATTTTAAAACATAATAAAATAGAAAACTGATATATCTAATTGTAATAATATTTCACAATATTACTGATTTTATTGTGTTTTTGATCAAATACAGGTACATCTAAAAAAAATTGAATATCATGAAAAAGGTCAATATTTTTTGTCACTCATTTCAGAAAGTGAAACCCATATATTATATAGATTCATTACACACAGAGTGAAATATTTCAAGCCTTTATTTCTTGAAATTTTGATGTTAAACTTTCGAACGGCTGTGTGCAGTACCTCATGCTAAATATGCAAGTTACAAGTTTCAAGAAATATTCCTGGCCACACTGAAAGTAAAATGCAGAAACACTCCCCTGTCTTCCATTGCTCAACAAACAGGTAATCCCATCCCATGTTGTTATTACATGAAAAAAGTAGGGATACTCAAAAGAAAAGATTGCAATTTTGTTTGTGGTACAGAAATTATACACTTGGAAAACCAGGAAATATCAGGGAATTTCAGAAGTGTGACTGGAAATGTCATGGAAATTAATACAATCTTAAAAGGTTATGGAAAAGTCATGGCCATTTCTATAGTCTATATAATTTTTTCTTAGGCTAGAAATGACTTTATAATCTATATTTTAAAAAGCTTTTATTAGCCATTACAAATGACTGGAAAAGGCATGGAAAAGTCTATACTCTATATAAATTTTTCTAACTGTTTAGACTTTGTAAGTATGATCTCTGGAAAATGATTTCTAAAAATCCATGACTAAGAAATAACTGGAAAAATCATGGAAATTCATTGGTCAGAAAATGTGGAAACCCAGTAACTAAAGTAAGCAGAAATCAGTCTTAGTGTTTAATCCTTCCCTTTGGTATTGTCCTGCTTGCTCTGTTTTTCAACAAATACGGCACCTTTTTTCACTTTATTCCGACCCTAATCGATGCCCCATACATGCTTCATTTTTCACGGACAAGAAAGCAAAACAAACAAACAAGTGCTTCTCCTCCATCACTTAGACACGGCGTTCTGTCAAAGTTCCTCCAGACTGTTTAATGGTGAGTCAGGGCTGGTTCCATTAGCAATTAGAAGTGTTCAGTTTGGGACTCATTAAATTACTAGACCTCGTCAAAGGAGTCTGTGGTTACAGTATCCATCACAGGCTGTTCAGAGGCCTACACTTTGTCTTTATGCAAAAGAGCCAAGCTCTGCCAGTGGGCTTCATTCGTCAGTGCTCCGGTGCCAGAGCGGGTCACTCTCTCCTGATGACTGATTTGTCTGCTTGCCGTACCGACTAGTAGGGTGAGCTTACGTCTGGCTGAACGTATATTCATAAAGAGGATGAATGAATTCAACAAACATATGCTAAGCACATAGACTGCTCATGGTATATGTCTAGATGGTGAATTATATGCAAAAGAACATCTATTGGATCCTGAAACATGTCCAGTGAAAAGTGTGCAGGGAATTATGAGACTCTTTAAATCACAACAGGGATCATCTCTTGAAATATATGTGGAATTCTTAAGAACAAAGGAAAGAATGTTGGAACATCCCAACCTGCTAATTTTGTGTCGTAAATCTATGGGTATTGTGGTAAGGCTTATTCGCTATTCAGACAAACACCTTAAGCGTGGTTTAATGCACCGTGTGCAGTCTTTAACAGTGCTTGCATGTTTACTGTGCATGGCCACCTTAGAGTTTTTACAGCAGAATAAGGATTAATACAAAGAGTCTAGCATTCGTATGTGAGGTATGATGTCTTTCTTTACCACAGACGTCTCTCTTTTTCTCTGTTTTGTGTGTTTGTATAGGAGATCAGCCCAGTTGTGCTGAGACTGCCAACCCTCAAGTGTCTGTTACTAGGGTTGTGCTGTACGTGGGTCTTCTTGCATGTTTCTATAACACTGGATTAGACGGCAAATTGCATGATAGATTTACCAAATTCATTTCTAAAGTCAAAACAATATGCCTTGAACACAAACACATCAGTGGATAAGAATAAAACCAATACATGCACAAAGTGTGGATTATGTTGCACGTGATTTGGAAATACAGCAGAATTATGACAAGGCTTGTTTTATGGATTTAGCAAACTTGTGTTATTTGATAGCACTGTCTAATGCTGAATTAATAGTGTGTTCAATACTTGTCAGAATTATCGTAATTATGAGAACTTGGAGATTGCCTTCAGAATTGTTCATTTCTATCTAAACACAACTTAAAACTGATCTATGCGTGGCTTTGCTAATGGTAAAAAAATACTTAATCACTAAATGCTTTTTAATAAAAAATAATAAACAGTAAATTAAGAGATTTATTGTATTTTGTTTTACCTCTATTACATTGTTTCCTAATCTAGCTTTATTATAAATCTGGCATTGTATACTGTGAATATTGTTGCCTCTGTGATGAACGACTTGTGTTTCTCTTTTATAAGTCACTTTGATAAAAGCCTCTGCTAAATGCATAAATGGAAAAAAATGAATTTAAAAAATACATTAATTAGATATATTCACTTTTAAAATATTGAAGAACTAAGAAAGCACATTAGGTAGCATCAGCTATAATAAAATATAATAATAAATGTAGAGGTTGCTGCATTTCTGTCTTCATCTTTTGAAGCTACTGCCATTTTAATTGTTTTATATGATAAACTGTGAAGTAGAAAAATACAATTTGTAGTTGTGAGACAAAGAATTAAATGTTTTTTACAGTTTGGAACGTCATAATTACAGTAATTCTGATATTATATGAACGCACCATCAATGTATTAAAGAAGTTGTGAATAGATTTGTACTAGATGTGTTTATTTGTTTGGTTTCTCTGTTTTTCTTTCAGAACTTGCAGAAGTGCACAAGTAGAGAAAAAGGGTTAAACTGGGCTGACACACACACACACACACACACACACACAATTACATTTTTCACTTTTGGCATTTCTCTACATTTCTCTCCCCCTCTCTGTCTTGTTTTCTCTCTGATTCACAGTGGCATAGGGACACCACAGGACTGGCCTGGTTTGTACTGCTGGCACGGGTCACATGGAAAGATAACACACACATTACAAACGGCAGCTCTCAGGACACCCACAGCGTTAAACACCTAACAATAGGAACCACATCAACACTAGTGCAAACTTATAATTTAAAAGAGCTGCTATAATATTTCAAATGTGGCTGAGGTACAAAGTATGCTAAAAATGCAAGAAAAGACTTATGCATTTTAAAAGAGGCCTCTGTGCTGGATTCATGAATGGAATAAGTACTTATAATGGGTCTGCATTTCATTTTCACCAGATGATTAAGTTGATAAATAATAAATGTTACTAATTAATATAATCATACTGGAAAAGTGTTGATTTTGCTCATTTCAACAGTTATTTTAGAATGGCAAAGGAACTACTGCTCTATTTTAGGGTTTGTCTCTCTCTCATGTCTGTCTTAGGTTGGAAAATTTGCTGTCTCCCTTTCCTGTGATAAAGCTGTTGCCTGTGCACTGGGAAAGTGAAATCCATCATGCGACGGAGAGGGTTTATTCCTCCATTCCGCCCCATTGAGGCCCGTAACACGTATGTGCTCTTGCCATGCATCATTTACCCACAACACCCCTCTCTCGCTTAGTGTCTGTTCTCGGTACTGTCTATTGGCTCGCTGTTGCGACAGCTTTGCTCGCATGCAGTCTTTTGCAGGATTGATCTATTGTAGTTGTTGTTTTTTGCGGGTAGTTTTATTCAGCGCTGTTGGGTCTAGTTCACAAACATCAACGGCTCCTTTATATTGTCAAGACTCCTTTTGCATTGTTCCTGCAGGCTCTGCACGGACATAAACCCACATGCACTTCTACTGCCAAGTGCTTGGTGTACTATTTCAGCTTCTTTATGACAGGATAACACTTTGCTACCACTTTCAAGGTTTTTCAAGGGAAAGAGCGAGGAATCTGTGCACAGGAAGGTGAACACTAAATTGCTGCGAGTGCTGAAGTTTTGAGTTGCTTCGGTTGATACATTGAAAACCGCCCCGGGTTAGTTTACTTTAAAATATACAAAAACATCAACCAGTGTAGTTCCACAATGCCCAGAGCAAATAAACAAAAATGTACATTCGCAGACATGCCCTTAAGAGATTGTTGAATAAATTGCTCTGTTTATCTATGGAGGTTTCACGATTTTGTGGCAATAAAACGCCTCCACTTAGATTAATATATTCAAGAGACGTCTTTATTGGCAAAACAAGACTGAGCAAATGCAGCTGCTGTTAACGTATGCTATCAAGACTTGTCTCCTGTAAAATGTGCATGTCTATGTAGTAATTCACGTGTTGAAGGATCAGTAAAGGTTGTATCTGCACTGACAGAGATTAAATTGATGGAGGTGGCCATGTGACCATGTGCTACTATTGGTTGGTTACAGGTTTCTCCTTGTTTTAGAAGGTGGATCACATGAGTAACTGTTGCTCATGTCACCTTAAATGACCAACTGAATCGCTGCAGATGTAAACACTTAAAGAGCTGATTTACCCATATTTAAAATTATATTGTCATTTACTTGCCCTCATGCTGTTCCAAACATGTATTACTTCAGAAGACTTCAGAATATACTGCATGAGTGTTATGAAGCACTTTTTACCCTGGCATTAGTTTGTGGGTCAGTTTGACCCATTTTTGAGTTGTCTGAAATACTGGGTAGCCTATGATGTTCTCCTTAAAGTTTTGTGACTTTTTCCACATTTAGGATCATAAAAATGCATACAAAGTGTTGACACTGATGTGTTTTGTGTACAAAATTTATATTACAATTATTGAGTTTTTTCTTTGTATTTTTGGTGAAATTACTGTAGGGTGGGTAAATGATGACTCTTTTTAATTTGGGTGAACTCTCCCTAAGTTTTCTTCTAAGTGATGAATCATTTGTTGCAGGCTGGTCTCAAGAGGTGGCATGGATGAAGCTTTTGGACGTGTACGTGTCTTTCTGCACTTCTTTGCTGCGCCATACAACATAAAAAGTCGCCTAGACACCATCTCTGTAGTTGAAAATAGTCCCTGACTGTTTTCTTGGGATCAAAGCTTGCACAAATCGAACAACATAAACAAGTGGTGAAACCCGACTTGTGAGTAACCGATTCCTTGCATTCCCATCTGTGTCTGCACGCCGGTCACTCTCATGGCTAACATCTCTCACCCTTTAGAGTTGCTCTCTGTGACCTGTAACCAGCAAATTGTCAATCCCATTTCCCACTCTTTATCAAAGCCCACTTGCTCTCATCTTAGTGCCGAAAGTTGCAAATATGTGTCCTGCTGAGCTGTGTTCAGGTTGTGAGGGAGTTGTAGCAGATAATGGCATCAGGTTGGTATGTGTGTGTGTGTGCGTGTGTGTGTGTGTGTGTGTGTGTGTGCTCTCTAGTATTTTTCACTCAGTCCTGCTTTTCTCCTGATCAATTCGGGTGTATTATTAAGAAGAGTGTGTTTATGATGGGATTGGGTGTGTGTGTGTGTGTGTGTGTGTGTGTGTGTGTGTGTGTGTGTGTGAAGGTGTCTGGGGAGCAGTCTACACCTGCTCGCTCTCTTCAGTGCCCACTGGGGGCTGGATTCCCAGAATGCCTTTCAGGCAGCTGTTGAAAGCCAGCACTGTGCCCTGGCCCCCCAAACGGCTCTGGGGATAAGAGTGTTTGCATGCGTGTGTTTGAGGGGGTTATCACAATGTGTGTTCTGCAGAGAATGTCATAAGACACTTGTTGCAAGTGTGTATGTGTCCTTGTTTGTGTGTGTGTGTGAGGGTATAAAATATGTGGCAGTACTGTGCATGTATTAGGGTTGTCATAAAATATTATATAGTAAATACATTGTGATTTTTTATAATGCATTTATCCTATAGATTCTTGTTTCAGTATGTTTCAATTTGTGTGTACATTAATATAATAATTTATATTATATTATATTATTCCATTTTTAAATTATGTATAATATATTAATATATAATATTTATGGACAAAAATGTACAAAAAAATAAAACATACAAGGATCTAAAATATCAAAGGGGTGTTGTGAGAAAAAAAAATGACAAGATATCGTAATATGATGTTTTTTATTTTCAAACCTATATTGCCTTGCTACTTTACGTCCTTGTATTAACTTATTTAGGATTTTTTTTTGTACATTTATATAATTTTCTAGAGTTGAAGATGATGAAGAAACTATGTATAATAAAAATAAGGTATAATATTAGTCAAGAAGTGTGTATACATGAACAATCTTATGCCGATTATCCTTAACAGGCAACAGCTTTCAATTAAACCCCTTAAAGGGTTAGTTCACCCATGAATTACTCACCCTCAAGGCATCCTAGGTGTATATGACTTTCAGACGAATCCAGTCAGAGTTATATTCAAAATTGACTTTGATCTTCCAAGCTGTTTAATGGCAGTCAGCGGGTGTTGCAGTGCATCAGTCCAAAAGAAGTTAAATAAAGCGCATCCATCCATAATAAAAAGTGTCTCACACGGCTCCGGGGGGTGAACAAAGTCCTCCTGTAGCGAATCGATGCGTTTCTGTAAGAAAAATATCCATATTCAAAACGTAATAATCAATTTAATCTAGCTTGCGCTCACTGTTGTACACGGAAGCAGCTCCGGGTGGATGACGTAAGACGTCGGCGTTGCGCATGCGCCGCTCAGAAGTGACGAACGCGGAAGCGCAGGGGAGAGATCAAAACAACGGTCACAAATTAGAAGATATATGCCTAGGATGGCTTGAGGGTGGGCTAATTTTCATTTTTGGGTGAACTATCCCTTTAAATTCTTCTCTTTAAGTTTTACGATTTAAGCAAAACCCAATTCCTCATTTTTGCCTATTACCAAGATTTCACATGACTTTCTAGCATCTTTAGCATCATTCCATTCAATATGCTTATGTCTGTGAGAAAAACTCAAAATCTTAATTTCAAAATCCCATTTAAATATGGTTGTTAGGATTTTAAATTGAAAAATGTATATTATACTCATATTTACAGTATATTTATATTATACTCATACTGAAATAGGTGTAATGGACAAAAGTGAAGCAAAATTTGTGAGAGCATTTCTCCTGCTTGGTGCTGTTATAATCACGACCCAATTATGACATTATGATTCATTGTGACATATATATCTCAATGTCTATTGCATCATGAGCTAGTTGGCCGTACCCAGCCATAGTCTATCAGATTGCATGCTCACACATTCCCTCAACAAGAGTTGAGAGACCTCTCGAGTTCCCTCTCACAGTTGTACCCCTGACGTTAATTTTCACCCTCCTGAAGTCCTTCACTTTACAGATCCAGTTACTGACCCCTCTCACCTCAAAACATGATCTACATAAAAGGTCCGAACCTTCCTGTGACCCACGTTTGCACACATACGCAAACAACCACATTTATACTCTCAGTGTCTCATTGTAAATCACAAGGCTCTAACTTGGCTCGAGCATTAGTCGTTGGCATCTTGCGCTACAAAATAAACAAAATCCACTTTTAGTCCATTTTAGTCAAGGAGCATGATTACATGCAATTTTACACTGGTAACAGTGTTATCATCAAGGAAAAGTCATAAATGCTTTGAGCGAAATGTGATCAGCATACCTGCAGTTATCTAGAAGTGTTTGGAAAATTGTAATTATGCTGTTTAACTGTCTACTAAACTGAGTAAAAATTGCAGAGAGAGATGATAGTGTTTCTCAGTGTATTTGAGGTAACTTGAGCGAACATGTCACAGCGGTGCCCCTAGCCAAACCAGATCAAAGGCCTCCACACACGCACAGAGGTCTCTTTGTTCAGTGTGATCTCATGTCCCAGCTGGCTTATGTCATCCTAGTGCTACAACATTACAGTACAACCTGCCCCAAGGCTGGCTCAGGTAGAAAACATTAGAATAGTCTAATAAAGCACATGCAGGTGTGTGTGTGCGAGCAGGTGAGCGAGGCAACCCTAAGACTGCATATGATTCCTAATAATAAAGCTTCTAACAATAAATCTCCATTGTTTTTTTTCTTGCACCTTAAGTTCAGCAAAAAACATTTTTGATCTCATTACTATTAATATAAAGTGTAGAACTAGCACACTAGCAGTTTTGAGTGTGTGTATTTTTTCACTTCTGAACATAAATACAACTTTTGATCAACTTAAAAAGTGTTTATGAATCTTCTGTTTGGGTTTATCAGATATAGAATGTATGCAATTAAATTGATTATTTTTTAATTGTATTTACAAAAAGCCTAACTTTGATGTTTGTTTCAGTTGTAGGTGATTTTTCATACCTGTTGAGCTTTGATGATAATCAAATTCCTGCCAAACGATATATCTTGATTTTATTTGTTAATAAATTTGTAGAAATATATTAGTGGGATATTGGTATTTAGCCTCTATTATTATTAGTAGTAGTATTAACATTAGTATTAGTATGATTATTGCCCAAAGAATAAACAGTTCTTTAAAGAACATTGTTTTCTTAGTGTGAAAAACATTTTAGAATTAAATAAAATTTATTTTTATGAGTTTACATACAGATATCTATAAATGCTAATAAAATCATACTGGGTGCAGACAACTCTTTGAAATATTCCATCAGACAAAATGTGAAATAGTGTGTTGAATGCACATGTATACGTTACTGACTGTCAGTTGTTACTGTACTCATGTGAATCTGTCCGTATTTCCACTAACCCAGGGGTTTTATTTTCCCAGGAACTTTGCCACTGCAATATAAACCACAGGCTGTGTCTGCCAGTGTGAAGCGAACACCATGTTCCATGTACAAAAAACGAAGTCCATGCCATTCATCGCTCAAGAACATTCCCCTTATTCCACCGAAGTTCACAATACCCTCTGCCAAATGGCCAGCCAGCCTCTCCACATGTCCTCCAAAACCTTCTCCACAACATCTGTGATGAGAGATGTGTCTACCAGCTCCAAACAGAGGCGTGTTTTAGAGCCTGCTTCCCACTTAATAACAAACCAGCTTTACAAGTCAAAACTCTGCTAGAATACTATTAACATCAGAGACATTTGGAGTTGACAGAGGTTTTGTTAACTAGTTTATTTGCACAATGCAAACTTCAGCTTAGGATAGTTTAAGGAGAAAATGAAAAGTCCTTCAGATGTGTGGCCTAGGATTTTTTCCACATTTTCTAGCCTGAATTTTAAAGAGGTTTTAATGTAGTTTGAGTGGCTACGCTTTGATATGCGTTCCTTGAATCCACTTGAGAGAAGCCCTCACCGCAGGGGCTACCAAGGGGAAAGAGTGCAAAGACACATAAATGCACCGGCTCTCCAGATGTGTAATTACTTAATTTCCTTGCATATAAAACAATGCTATAATTAAAAGGAAGTATGCAATTTACCACAAGTAAAGTAGACCAAATAATTTATGAACAAATTCAGTGCGTATGATTATTAGAGCAATACCAAAAACACAATAATGCATGTTCCACAATTCTGCATGTGGTGTAATTTTTTATATGGTTAATTGGGCCCTGCATTAGTTGTCAGTGCATTGTAAATCTTAATACAGTGGGTACGGAAAGTATTCAGACCCCCTTAAATTTTTCACTCTTTGTTATATTGCAGCCATTTGCTAAAATCATTTAAGTTAATTTTTTTTCCTCATTAATGTACACACAGCACCCCATATTGACAGAAAAACACAGAATTGTTGACATTTTTGCAGATCATTCAAAATGTTTTTTTTTTTTTTATAAGTAAATACATTCTTTTAGAAAGGATGCATTGAATTTATCAAAAGTGGCAGTAAAGATTTTTACATTGAGAAACATTTTGTTTAAGCTGACATTCAGCTGATGAACTGTCAATTAATAATAAATTAAAAAAAATAAAATAAAAAGCCTGCTAATACTCATAATCATAATCTAATACTCAATGTTTTACATCTCACAGATGTTCTGGCTGCATGTCTGATTTCACAGTTGCAATGTTGACTGCACATGGGTGAGTAATGTTTTGACAAGCAACCACAACACTGATATTTGTAGTAGCAGATGCAGTCTGGCAACACTACAGTTACTTTTTCATTATGTAGTTTTTGTTCTATGACAAACTGCTGAAAACAGTATAGCAAATATGCTTAGCACAGCATCATTCTGAGATTTTTCTTCAGATTTTTGCACCATCAATACGACCAACTGGACACGGGCAATTTAATTGACAAAACACACACACGTCTCACATTCCCACAGAGGAGCAAATTTGTGGGATTCCTTCACAGTCTCCGTATCAGCCATTACGACACACAAAGGACCTTCATCCCTGCAGATGGAAGTCTCTGTGTTTAAACATTCACAGCCTATCCTGAAAAGAGTCACATAATTCCAGCAAATTGGACACAGTGATTAGTGCAGGGAGAGAGAGAGAGAAAAAAAAACAGAGCCCATTCATAACTTCAGTGGTCAGGAGAAACGCAATTATTCCCAAAGGGTTTGACAAAGGGTGAGAATTTATGCCGCAAAAGTAATTTTATGTTTGTTTTCTTTATTTTTAAGACATTTGCACAGATCCATCAAACTGTCACGCCTTGTGCATATATTCAGGAAATGTCTTTCAGCTCATTTGAGAAAAGAGAGTGAGAGAAAAACATTGGCCGCGTAGTTTATTTCTTTATTTTTTCCTGGCTTGAAGAAAGTTGACAGCCTTCCACAGTTGTTTTAGCTCAAGCACATTTCTTAACATTTTTTGCCAGCTTAGTTATTCCACTCACTTTTTGTCCATTATACCTGATGGGCTGCACTTTTTAAACACATCTGCTGTGTTTAAAAAAAAAGGTATACATGCAGTATATGCAGACATACTGAAAATGGATGAGTAATCTAGCACATGCTGTTATCTAGCAAATAACATTGATGTTGCAGTTCTTGTGTTTTATTGTGTCATTTTAAATTAAGGGCCATTCCCTTTCTAAAGGATGAGGGGTTTACGACTACCAGGCCTGTTTTTTTTAGCCTTGTGTCGCATTCCCAAGACTCCTGGCAACTCTTCTGGATGGATGCGATCCTCATGGATATAACAAAGCACAAAGGATGAATAGAATGTGTGAAAGAGTGATGCTGAAAAGACAGACTGCATGTTGATTTAATGGAGTAACTGTTTTTAAAGGATTTCTGTTTTTATTTATTTGTTTCTTTTTATCTATACTTTCAGCAGAAGGAAGTCCAGAAATCCATCAGAGAAGAAGAGAGGGGTGGGAAAGATAGTATTAGGGCAAGTTTGCCTTTGCACTTTTGCATGACCTGGTATGTTAACTAAATCTGTCGGTGAAATATACCTGTGGAGACAGACAGGTAACCTTTCATTACGGCTGTAATCCCTCCTAATAACAGAGATGTGATGTCTGATATGGTCCATTACACAGAGCAGCAAAAGACAAGCTACTGTTAAACTCTAACAGCATCCTGAATATATGTGAATGAACCACACAAACACTCACCCATCTTATACATGCAGAAAATATACAGATACATATAAAAGCACAACAAAAATACAAGAAAACAGTTTTTCTTATATTCTTTAGTAAGTATATGTGTCATAAAATACCCCAAAATGCACTTTCATTCAGTGTCTCACACTTCCATAGACTCTTATAGACTCTTCATTCCTTAGTTGAAAAGTTAACATAAGCCAATAAACTGATACAATCATGAAACAATTAGAAAAAATAGTAAAAAGTTTGATGGAAATGCATATCTTTCTTTTAAGGGATTTTTTTCTTAGAAATCTTCTTCTAGTGAGTAAAATAGTAGCTTCCTGCACTTTTTATTTCATTCTTATAATTACTAATATTGACCTCAAACAGTGCTGTGCAATATTGTGAGGATACTTTTTAGCTTAAGTTCTCACTTTAATTTGATGTCCAAATACCAAAAAGGTTCAAGAGATAGTTACTAATGACACTGAGGGTTTGATTTTTATTAGAAAATAAGCAAATCAGATCTGGTCTGTTTTTACACTTTTAATCTGATCTACCAATTGGTTAGGAAAAAGATGCAGGGATTAGTGTGAAGCATTTATATTATTAATGTTAATACTGTTAATACAGAATTATTCAATCATGAGATGGCTTTATTTGCTTTATTTATTTATTTTTTAAATTTCCATTTATTACCCCACAAATAGTTTTTCATCTACTAAAATAAACATAGTATTAATACTATCAAATCTATTTTATTATAAATGCTAAATATTTACAGAGTAACTTTTTTAAATTTGGCTTGTGTGTGCTGCTTTATTTTAGTTTTTGAAAAACAGGCGTTGACCTTTCACAACAACTGACAAAACCAGCGCCACAGCAAAATTAAAAAACAATTATAATACAACTACTAATAAATTATTTATTTATTATTATTATTATTGTTGTATAAAATAATATCCAATGCAATGTTACATTTATCTAAATTAGATGTAAATGATAATGAATTATGATAATTCGCATCATGGATCATGTGTAACTTACCTGTACCAGTCCAGTCCGTTGTCATAGTTACGATCGAAGAAGTGCGGCTCCGCACCGACAGCGCGAATATCTGGATGCACGCGCAGAAACTCCAGCAACGCGCGCGTTCCGCCTTTTTTCACGCCGATGATGATCGCCTGAGGCAGCTTCTTACTGCCCTCACCTAACGCGCTTAGTTTACCTGTATCAAAATACGAGCCTACCGGCTCCAGATCTACATCCAAAGAGTTCGACAGCTTTACGTGTGCCTGAAAAATGTGTTCATTTGCCTCAATTCCAGGTAGATCCTCTTCACTGACCCTTTCGAGCCGGTGGATTAAGCTGTGGTGCCTCATCACCAGATGTCCCGTGGAGGTCCATTTCTGAAGTCTCTTTCTCCTCAGCGACTCAAAATCTTTCAGTTTCGAGACGTAAAATCCCTCCACCGGACTCGTTTCTCTTCTCTCTGTGGGTATACAGGTCCCGCATCGCTCCGTGAGGCAGTGGAGAAAGTATAAAGACGCGAGTATAGACAGCAACATGACCGCGAAGGTCCTAAAGATGCTCTTGGACGGAGGGTCCGAAAAGACGCGGCTACATGCCATGTCGGTCCACGGGTGGCATGCATTGTAGAGACAGCCATGCTAAACTGGCATTATTCAGTCTTGCCATCAAAAAAATAAGGCAGAGTTTGGAGCTCGAGAGCATCAAAGGTGGATTAGAGTTCGCACGCGCCACTTTCCAGAAACCCTCGCGCATATGTAAAGCCCCTTGTCGTTATGTAAACTCTTACTAGTTTAAGAAACAGATTAGTGCGAATTTTAAATTACTATGTTAGAAGAGTTCATTTAAATGATTTCTTTAATAATTTGTTTTAATCCAAATTTATACAGAAACAATAGCCTAGCCCCTTTAAGTAAAATCCAGCGTTTGCTTCGAAATATTTGTGAAATTCTGATAAACTTTCATTGCACTAGTAGCTCACACGTGTGTGTCTTGTATCTAACTACAGAATGACGTCGCCTGAAGTGACTGACATGTCGCGGTCCAATCAGGTTTTTACAAACCTTTCCCGAGCACATGTAATTTGCATGCCTGTAACCAATGGGGTGCAGGATGGGCAGCGCAGACTCCGCCCACCTGTCAGTTCAGCTGAGGAACGGTCACGCTCGTGTTAAAAACATGTCATATTCAGCGCCCGTGGCCGCAGCCAACCAAATGCAGGTTTGTAGTTTACGCAAGGTGGCTGTAGAGAAATCAAGAGATGGTGTGTCGATTCATCATCAACATATTCACCAAATAAATTAATACATTTCAAAGTAACACCACTGCTAAGATTCAAATGCCTCTACAGTCAGTGTTATAATTTTGTTGTTAAGATGTTAAAACATCATTTTGCAGTAAATCCCTTACTAAATCTAGTTAGAAATCAGGCCAAAATGCTTTGTCGTTTTGTTTGGAAATTTTAAACTAATGCTAAACATATGATAAGCCATTGAATAGAGGAACAATTTAGTATGAAACTGATATGTTGTTTGATCTCTTGTGCAAGTGTGTGTTTACACAGTCAGGGTAATGGTTTAATTAGATTATTTCAGACATGCATTACTGCATGACTAAATCTATAAACATGATCTCCAAATCTACAGGGTGTGTGCACTTCATCATTTGTGTGGATGGATGTGTGTGTGTGTGAGAGAGAGAGATAGAGAAAGTTGGTGTCCATTCCATCAGTTTTCACCACTATTTATCTTTTATGTCTTTACAGATATATCACTGACAGAACATTTGGCCTTTCTTTTGCTTTTCCCTTAATCCGTCATTCTTCAAACTCCGATTACATTCGGACCTCAGCGCACTTCAGGCCACCAAAGACGTCCGTCATTTCCCCCCAGTATTTATTTATTAGATATCTAATAACAATAACGCATGTCTTTTCAAGCAGTTGTGTAAACTAGGCACATCATCATAATGGAAATGAAACTTACCTGTACCAGTCCATTCCGTTGTCATAGTTACGGTCGAAGAAGTGCGGCTCCGCTCCGACCGCGCGAATATCTGGATGCACGCGCAGAAACTCCAGCAACGCGCGCGTCCCGCCTTTCTTCACGCCGATGATGATCGCCTGAGGCAGCTTCTTACTGCCCTCACCTAACGCACTTAGTTTACCTGTATCAAAATACGATTCTCCCGTCTCCAAATCTACATCCAAAGAGTTTGACATCTTTACGTGCGCCTGGAAAACGTGTCTGTCAGCATCAATAACAGGTAAACCCTCTTCACGGACACTTTCGAGCCGGTGGATCAAGCTGTGGTGCCTCATCACGGTCCATTTCTGAAGAAGTCTCTTTCTCCTCGGCGACTCAAAATCTTTAAGTTTCGAGGCGTAAAATCCCTCCACCGGACCCGCTTCTCTTCTCTCTGTGGGTATACAGGTCCCGCATCGCTCCGTGAGGCAGTGGAGAAAGTATAAAGACGCGAGTATAGACAGCAACATGACCGCGAAGGTCTTAAAGATGCTCTTGGGCGGAGGGTCCGGAAAGACGCGGCTAAATGCCATGTCGGTCCACGGGTGGCATTAGTTGGAGAGACAGCCATGCTAGACTGGCATTATTCAGTCTTGCCATCAAAAAATAAGGCAGAGTTTGGAGCTTGAGAGCATCAAAGGTGGATTAGAGTTCGCACGCGCAGCTCTCCAAAAATCCTTGCGCATATGTAAAGCTCCTTGTCGTTATGTAAACAGTTACTAGTCTGAGAATTAGTTTAGTGCGAATTTTAAATTACTATGTTAGAGGAGTTCATTTGAATTATTTCTGTAATAGTTTGTTTTCAATCCAAATTTATAGCGAAAAAATATCGGAACCCCTTTAATAAGTCCAAAATTCAAAAAAAGCATAATTTAAAAAAAAATGTATCCAGCGTTTGCTTCAAATGATTTGTGAAATTCTGATAAACGTTCATAGCACTAGTAGCTCACACGTGTGTGCCTTGCATCTAACTTCAGAATGACGTCACCTGAAGTGACTGACATGTCGCGGTCCAATCAGGTTCCACAAACCTTTCCCGAGCGCATGTAATTTGCATGCCAGTAACCAATAGGATGCAGGATGGGCAGGGCAGACACCGCCCACCTGTCAGTTCGGCTGAGGAACGGTCACGCTCGTGTTCAAAGCAAATGTCACATTCAGCGCCCGTGGCCACAGCCTAACAAATGCAGGTTTGTAGTTTACGCAAGGTGGTTGTAGAGAAATCAAGACATGGTTTGTAGATTCATAATAATCGCCATATTCACCAAATAAATTAAAAAGTAACTACACTGCTAAGACTCAAATGCCTCTCCAATCAACGTTATAATATTGTTGTTAAGAATGTAAACATTATCTTACAGTAAATCCCGTACTTAAGTCAGGCCAAAATGCTTTATTTTGTTTGGAAATATTATATAGAATTGTAAGCTAATGCTGAACATGTGATAAGCCATTGGATAGAGGAAAAAATTTAGTATGAAACTGATACGTTGTTGGATCTCTTGTGCAAGTGTGTGTTTACACAGTCACGGTAATGGTTTAATAAGATTATTTCAGACATGCATTACTGCATGACTAAATCTATAAACATTATCTCCAAATCTACAGGGCGTGTGCACTTCATCATTTGTGCGGATTGATAAGAGAGAGAGAAAAAAGTTGGTGTTCATTCCATCACAGTTTTCACCACTATTTACAGTATCTTTTATGTCCTTACAGATACCTCACTGACAGAACATTTGGCTCTTCTTTTGCTTTTCCCTTAATCCGTCATTCTTCCAACTCCGATTACACTCGGCCCTCAGCGCACTTCAGGCCACCAAGGACGACTGTCATTTTCCCCCCCGTTGTTACCGTATTCTCTTTCGTTTTAAATAAGGAGAAGAACACAGCATGGTGAAATAAAAGTAAAAGCAGCACATTATTTCTTTACAAGTGAACAAGAACAGAACCAAATGTTTCACATCTGCTCCTGTAGTTTTCAGCATTACCATGAGAAAGCCAAAGGAGTGTTTCAATGCAGTACAGCCCACTGCTTCAGAATGGAGATGGAGACCTCAGTCAAAACACGGCTTGCTTGTGCCAGATGTCCCCGTGATGAGGACACAATGCAAGGGCTGACTCGCATTTAACAAATCACACCCTGGCCTTTTCGGCCATCCCGGGAGAAAGAAGAGGCAACAACCATAGCCGGGCCGTCCCCCTGCGATGCCCCCTGGGTCAAATGTTTTTGCACCACCATTATTGGTTTCATGATAAAGGAATGTGTGGAAACGTTGTATCTGAGTGGACAGGCCAGTCCACTGAAATTTAAATCACAGGCTGAGAGAACTTCATTGCACAACATCGTGCCAGTGTTTATGTATTTTTGGGTTTGTCCTTGCAGTTTTGTTACTGCAACTTTTGTAGAAGTATGTGGTTTTTTTGTTCTCTTGAGTAACACAGAAGTGGAAATCTCAGAGCGTAATTATACAGTGCATTTGGCTTGAATAAAAAAATATAGAACATATAGACAAATAATAGATAACTCTCTTTCATCTCTGTTACTCTTGATACGTATTGAATTATAAAACAGGCTCAAGGATTTACAACAAATAATTGCAAGTATCTGCATTTTTCGTTTGTTAAGAGAGTTCAGATATATCCATTTTGAAATCACAATACAGTTTTTTATGAGATGAACAGCTGTTATTCTATTCCTTGTTGTTTTTAATAGGATCTCAATGTTTTTATGGTCAGCAAGCGTAATCTCAAGTAGACAAGAAAACGACTTGCGCATCAGAAATGTGAATCTCGGGCCCCCACGTCTTGCTGCAGTGAGCTTGCTGTAGTTTTCTCTGGACAGCTTTATGTGTGGATTTGGGACATCTCTGCATGAGAGAGACATCTTTACGGCCATTGCTGTTGGAAAAATACAGTGCAGGTAATGCATTTCAGTTATAAAAACAGAATGGCGTATGAGGTAACTGTCCAGTAAAACATGATTTCATGATGTCCAGATAGATAGATAGTTGGATATATAGATAGATTAGTGTGCTTTATATTATATATTTGAATACAACTTTTTATTTTCCTGTAATACAGGATTGGCTGAGAGGAATTATACACCCAAATTCTAAGCAAATGGTTAGGAAATGTATTTAGATAAACACATCTGTGGTTCAGACGTGCAAGCAAAGTGTTTTTCCGGTACTGAAGAGGAAGGATTTTCATTCACAACTGCGGACACGCAAATAAATCATGCTCTTAGTCAAATTAAGAGTCAGATTTGAAATGCTGCTTAAATGATTAGATCAAGATTGATAGCAAAGAACCGCCCAAGGCTTATTTATATCAAATTTTATACCTTTATGAGTGCCAACAATAAACCCTCAGTGTAAAATAGATTTCCAGAAAAAGTGTGACAGTGTTCATTAATCAGATTTTGAATCCCTAATTAAGTTCAAATGTGATTAACTGTGTGTGTGCTAGTGTGTGTGTGTGTGTCATATTTGTGTGATGACTGTGTCACATTCCTACCTCTAAGAGGCAGCACGACTCAGCCCAACTTGGAGAAGGTTTGATGGGCAGCATTGAGTGAGAGAGACAGGAAATGGGGGCCATAGAGAATGACTATTGCATGTATACCACAAATCATATCGTTTGAAAAATAGGAGAAGATACTTAAACGCTTCAAATGGACTCATGGAAACATGATACATGACTACCACAAATCCAGTTCACAAAATAGAGATTCCAGCCGATAGAAATTATATTGAAACTTGTTAATTATCCTGTGTATATCACTCTTAATACAATGCACTGGTCAGGCTGTCTCTTTCTCTCTCTCTGTTTCACATTGATCACACTAATGGGCCTGGCTTTGGAGATGAGTCTCGCAACCTCCCTGTGTGACTCTCATCTCAGCTCTACTTTACCAGAGGCCCTTTGAGAAGATGACTCAGTCATTAGATGGATTGCTTTCTTACATAAACAAATGTCAGACTTGTTCCCGACCTCCCTGTTATACTCTGTTGTGGGACCAGAAGCGTATGTGATATCAGAATTGTAGAGACCTCTTCCAGCTCATTAAAGGCCAGAGAGTAACTGTAACGAATCAGCTCATGGGAAATATGAATAATTAACCATAACTAGTTATAATTAATTATGAATATTTTAGATCCGCTGTAGATATTTACTTGACCTCTCAGGGTCAACTGTCTTGTCAATTCTAAGAACGTTAATTTCCTGGTTAAGGGAAATAACTTTCTTACTGTACAATTCTACACTGTTGTGGGACCAGAAGCGTATGTGATATCAGAATTGTAGAGACCTCTTCCAGCTCATTAAAGGCCAGAGAGTAACCATTCATTAAAAAGCGATACAAATGGGCAACTTCCATTTGCAAATAAGTGTTTCTTCGTGAATTTAAAGTTGAGTCATATGTAGATAGAATACAACATATACAGTATATATAAAAGATAAAAAAAGAATAGTTAAAAATACCCAGCAGCCAGATTCTCAGCCAATTAGATTCTATAGAAATTATTAGTATTAATTGTTTGTTGGGGTTTTTTTTTTTTTTCTTAAAAGCTTAATCACTAAGTAGAGAATAATTTCAACCATTCCAGTACTTGGATTTACTACATTCCTCGCAAACTATTTTGAGCTGAGCCAGATGTCATTCTTCTCTGCTAATGTGTTGGAATATAAATGAAAATACTGCAAATGTCTCCAGATTAACAGGCTCTCTGATATTTCTCAAAGTGTCGGCATAACTTGCAAGCAAAAGCTGGAGAGATATCCCTACTCTTGCCTTGTCCACAAGACCAAAGAGAAGAGCTGGAAGAAGCCATTGAAAGCTTCTGTGTAGGTGAAACCAGTTATGATGTGCATTTGTACCTGTTTCCAAGCATACAAGAGGTTATTGATGAGGTGGGGAGCAGTGTGTGTAACAAAGGTTTTTATTCAATTTTCTCTTCTACAGTATGACTGTCCAAGGTTCCATCTGAGGCACTCAAGGGATAGATGATAAAATTAGTTTTGGTTTTGCACCCAGTTTATCCCATCATGTCAAAACCTCTGGGTTAGTGTTTTAACTGTTCTAGGGAATGTGGGAATCCAATGCAGCCACCTGAGTACACATTACCTGCATCCATTCCAAAAACAGTTCATCTTCCTTAATTTGATAGAGTGTGGAAACCCTGCCTTCGACTTTTTGCATGAGCCTTTGACAGTCAAGACAGCTGGATGTAGAAATAACTGCTTTTTGGCACTCATCTTGACTCGCTGATCCTCTGTTTAACATATTGACTCTGAGCAAAAAAAAGGTGTGCTATTATTTGTTGTATTTGCTATATTATTATTTGTAACAGTATCTCAAATAGACGTCATAAATGTCAAAAAAGAGGGAAAGAAAAGCGTGGGAAAACTCAAAAAGAGAAAAACAGTAAGAGGAGCTCAGACTGCTCAAACCTGAAAACAACATTCCCAGCAAACAAACTAAAATACAGAAGGTCAAAAAGATTTAAAAAAAAAAAAAATTCCCTAAGTGAGAGCACAAGGGTATTTTTATAATTGTTTCTAATCAGTTATCATTTGCAATCATATACTGTAGCATTTTTCATGCTTAAGCATGAACTTCCTCTCCCACTGATATTTACATACAGGAAGATCTGACCCAGCCACACGAAAAATATGTAATGAACACTGTTTGTTAATGTCAGCTTCCAGCCTAATGCCATCAACCAGGACATAAGCAGAGCTCTCATTTAAACAGTTAGCACTTTTTACAAGATCCAAACTGTATAATTTAATTTCTGCCATCCATGACTTGTTAATATTTGCCAGAGTATGAAAGATACCTTGTTAGCCACACTGCATAATAAAAGAGTGATGACAAATTAGTGATTTTGCATCTGGGGAAAGGTTGAGTGAGTTGGCAGCAGGGTGCTTGTTGCTTCTTTTTTGGCTTTTGGCTTGCTTGCCTTTCAATGGAAAACTCTATGGCTGTTTAGGGCAACCGGACTGAATTGAAATGTTTGGTTATGCTTGTCTGTATCATTTATTGTATTAATATATATATCATATTACCACAGCTGTCTTCTTTAACTCTAAGATACCTAAATACCTGTTTTTTTTTTCATTTAGTTTATTCTAATCGCCCAATGCTCTAATCAGTTATCCTGATTAGAGCCCTTAAAGTAAAAAGGATAACTTGAGAAAAGTTCCCATCTGCAGAAGGAGCGACTCCATTTAAGAATACTCTTGAGTGCGACATCAGACGCCTCCAGCATTTTTAATGGTTTTCACAAGTGCCTGAATAGCTCAACTCGTTTCTAAAGTGGTATGTTAAGGGGGGTGCTGATGGAGACGTTTTTTTTTCTGTTTTGTTTGCTTTAGCGCAGCAGTGTAATTGATACTCTGCAAAATTGTGCTGACCTGCTGGTCTCACTGAGCATTGTTTTTAAGCAAGAAATTACAGTCTGGCAAAGACTCAAAGGCGACAGACTCTGCTTAGTGACTCTGGGTGGGGTCCAGGGTAGTTGATAAAGGCACACGTTACACAAGAAAGGAGGTATAGGTTGTGTGTTTGTATTAGTGTGGTCAGACTGATAAGATATCTGTGTTTAAAAATAGTAATTGGAGACAAATATTTTGTCACTCATTCACTATGTTCTCAACATCATTGAAGCACTTTTTTTCAGCATAAAAAAGGATAACAGGGTGAAACTATAATAGTTATGCTTTAGGTATGCAGAGATAATTGTTTGGGGATCAAGTTAAGGCTTTATTTTTTTTACAGACATTTCTGTTTTTGATCTAGTTTTGTTCTTGTCCTCTAATAGTGTATGAGTATAGGTGTTTTTTTCTTTATTAACAGGTAGTGATTTTAATAGAAACAGGTATTTGCACAATAAGCAGTGTTTGTTTTTCTTTAAACAGTTCAGACATGTTGCTTTTGTCATTTTTTCAATAAAAAATTCAACATTGTGATGCTATTTTGTATCATTAGGAAACAACTCATGGAAAGAACATGACTAAGCGTGCCATTTTCTGTGGAATTTAAGTTGAAGAAGCCCTAATCATATCAATGTATACATGGTAAGACTGTTAAAACTTTAACATGTGTGTTTAATTGTTTAATGCTGTGCAGACTAATGGTTTGAATACAGTAAGTGCCAATATAGAGACCAAACCAAAATAAGTCTCTTTCTTCTCTCTTACAGTCTTTCCTGTGCAATGCATATGCGAGCAGTCCAAAGTGTCCAAATCAGAGGATCAGAGGATGCAATTAACTGCACATCTGGATATACAGTTAGGAATGGTGCCTTTTTGTAAGTCCCCATCTATATCCAAAACCCCTTCCTACCAAGCAGACACACACATAAACATGATAATATATGGCATAAAGCCAAACCTCTCCCACACTTTCGTATATCTCTTTCTATCACTGTCTTTCACTCCGACACACAAATATATACACACTCCTCTATTTCCCTCCTGTCCTCCCGTAACATCCAAATGGTAAGCATTCCTTCCTCCCTGTGCTTCCGCTGAAAAAGCCTCCCTGTCTTGTACAGAACTGTACTGTAACCTCACTGCTCATGTTACCACCCCTGAGACAAGCAGGTGATAAAATAGGACTCTGGTCAGCCAGCTCATCCTCCCGCATCTCTTCTAATGAGCACAGAAAGGGAGAGCTGGGACACGGAATGGACTCCTTCCCTTTGAACACGCTAATTATCCAGGATGATTTATACATTTGTTTGCTTGGGAATTTGAAGGGAGGATAGTTCGGGCACCGGTGTGAGCCTCTTGTTGAATACTTGGTTGTCTTTAGAGATTAGCAATTGTGAGCTTTTTTTCCGCTGAACCCCTTATTCCAAATTGCTTTCCTTGCCTTTTTTTTTTTTTTGACAGCACGAGCAGCAAACATTCACCGTTCTACAAAGACAGAGAGTGAAAGAGAGGAAAAAATATATTATTTAATGAGAAAATTTCTGTGAGCTGTGTTTTGAGCACCGTTTGACGCTGCCCTCGCTACCCCCATCGTTGTCGTGTCAGTGCCACCTTATTTCGACGGCGCGTTAGGGCAGACGGGGCCGCCACCACAATTTGACACAACTAATTTAGACCCGGGCTTTTATGACACCCCAGAATGTATTACCTCGCACTGGCGTAATAATAATGGAGAAGCATCAATCAAATGGACCCTGTGCACACATTGTGCAATAAAGCTTATCTCTGACTGCCACAGTCTGTCTGACTCAACCCGGCTCGGTGACAATGAGTCTGTGTGCAGTTCTCTGGCATCAGCTCAGTTAACACAGCATAAATATGCAGTTTAAGGGTCAATTACATTTTAATAAGCCTTCGGCTGACAGATCCAGCACTGGTGTTTGCACTGGAAAGTTTGGGTATATGCACAGGGTGGCTTTAGGGAAAAAAATTTATTGTTTCTTGCATGTTCACATAGCATTTTGTTTGCTGATTGTGTTCTTTCCCCTTCCTCCATTTCTATATTCATTAATTGTACTGTGACTATAGTGGCATCTAATTTTAGTCAATGAAAATAACATTTTAGTTAACAAGAGTCCAAAATCAAACCAAATATTAAAACATGTCATATACTACTGTTCAAAAGTTTGGGTCAGTAAGATTTCTTTTTAAGTCTCGTGCTGCATTTATTTGATCAAAAATACAGTAAAAACAGTAATACTGTGAAATATTATTATAGTTTGAAATAACTGTTTTCTATCTGAATATATTTTTCTGAATATATTTTAAAATGTAATGTATTCCTGTAATTGCAGGAATATAAACTGAATTTCCAGCAGCCGTGACTGAAGCCAGTCTTCAGTGTCACATGATCCTTCAGAAATCAATCAGATATGCTTATTTGGTGCTAAAGAAAAAATTCTTAGCAATGTTGAAAACAGTTGTGCTGTTTAATATTTTTGTGAAAACTGATACATTTTTTAGGATTCTTGGATAAATGGAAAGTTCAAAAGAACAGAACATTTATTTGAAATAGTATTCTTTTGATTCAAACTTGCTGAACAAAAGTGTGAATTTAAACATGTATCAACATTTAACATTTTAAAACTTCTATTTAAAAAAGAAAAACATTGTTAGTTCATTGTTAATATCTAGCAGTATTGTATTTAATATTTTTGTCAACATTATGTTTTGAATAAAACCCGTTCCCTAACAAACATTTTTTTAGATAAACCTTGCTCCATTTTTGCCTGTATATGTATTTACAGTTACTCAATCTTTGCCATCTTTTTCGACAAGGTTCTTTTTTTCTTCTCTTTTTTCTCCAGCCCATCTCAAAGTTTCCTTTATGCCGAGAACGGTGATGTCATGGGTGGTGAACACCTGGAAATCTCTGTAACTTGTGTCACTGTGTTTAGATGAGACGTATGGAGGTGTTCTGGCTGAAAGCCCTCGGCATAGCAGGAGATGACCTATTTATTCGAGCTGATTAATGTCCCTGCCTGCTGAACTCAGGGTTACATGTTCTGGTTGGTATGGCTGCCTGCTGAGAAGTACTGCTCTGCTGTTTTTCAGACTACATCAAGCATGCCTTTCATTGACAAATGTTATCAATTTAAGGCAAAAGGCATTTGTAATCTGCTTTAATACCATTATTTTTGTTGAAGAGTCACCAAACATGGCCACTTTCTTCACCAGTTTTGACAGCTTGTGTTTGGGAGTCCTTGTGTCAATCAGCTTTAATTGTTGCCATGACAGGGTCAGAGACCCCTTGCCATGTGGAGGCAGTCAGGCTGGTCTATAAAGGCTCCAGTTGGGCTAGAACAACATTAGCTTCATGCAAGCAAACTTTCCGCCACTTACCGCTACATGAATTCCAACACTGAATTCTCTCTCTAAGCTCCACAATATCTTGGCTATTGATCTAAACTGGCACAGATCTAAACTGGCAATACGCAGTATTGACATCAAACTCCCTGACACCAGGGATGAATGCAACTAGCATCATTAGCTTAGAGACTTATCCGCTATAGTCACCCGTTCTCTCATTAAACAGCAAACATCTAAAGCTGTAAATTTTATCTAGCCACATTGTAAAGAGGTATAATCAGAGCTAAGTAGATGGACAGGACGCTAAGACGTAGTGGCTCCGGTCATTATCGCTAACGTGATCCTCTTGCGTACAAACTGAGATGCATTGTCTGTAACGTAATGTATGTTGTCTATTGGTTTTGAGAGGTTGATTGTTAGGCATCATCCATATTGATCACGTGATCAGTTATGACTCAGACTGGACATGAGTTGTTGGCTCATGATAAGAATGTCTGTTTGTTTCTATGGGTGTGTTTTATCACCCTGTTTAAGACGATGGAAAGACTAACACGTTGGAAAGCATTCCAGAAATACCAGACATCACAAGCGAAGTTTTGTGCAACTTCGGGGTTAAATGTGGTTAGACTAGCATAAACGTATGTCCACAGTATGAACCCAGTGATGTATTAAAGGGAACATGTAGTTTCTCAACATATACTACAGTTCAAAAGTTTGGGGCCTGTAAGAATATTTTTATTTTATTTTTTTTTTAAGAAATTAGGGTTAGGTTACTTTTATTCAGCAAGGATGCAGTAAATTCATCAAAAATTAGGTAAAGACATTTGTGTTGTTACAAAAAGATTTATATTTAAAATAAATGCTTTGCCATCACAGAAATAAATTACATTTTAAAATAAATTCAAATAGAAAACAGCTATTTAAAAATTGCAGTAATATTTCACAATATTACTGTTTTTACTGTAGTTTTGGTCAAATAAAGGCAGCCTTCATGAGCATATGAGACTTCTTTTAAAAACATTTACAAGAAATCTTACCGATCCCAAACTTTAAAATGGTAGTGTACATAGCTTACAAACTCTTTCACACTATGCATCAACATTTTCCATTAACCAGTCCAGCCGTATTCAGCAATGTCCTGGCCCAGCTAGGCCTCTGTATCACACCCACATCCCAGCTGTCACAGGCACTGAGCTTTAGTTAATGCCTTGTCTGGAGGTATACGGGCAGCCATAATGCCTGACTCTGAAATTGAGGAACAGAAGAGGTGTTATATTGGGGGTCTGGCTGGGACGAGGGTGGCTTAGGGCCTGTCACCTGCAGAGTGCTTGACTTGTCCATAAAGTAAGTGATGAATCGATTATGGATTGGCTGGAGTGGCTGCAGGGCCGCCTTTAAGGTCTGGGTATTTCATATGCATGGTTTGTATGGGGTTGAGTTTATGTTGGAATGGCTCTTTCACATTTTGTTTTGTTTGCACTTTTCTTGACACTCTACTTGCAGCCGGTTGTATTGACCTGTGTAAACAGTACAAGGAGTAGAAGAACAGTTCACAAAAGCTTGATATGTAGTTCCCTGTTGCAAGGCAGTAATTGTGTTTTTTAGTTTTTCTAATAAAGCTTGTTTGTTGCACAGCCAAACTTTTATGGTTTGCAAAACCCCCCAGTGGCGTGTGTTTCTTGCCTGATCTGCAGTACAGCACTTGTTTTTGGCAAATGTGAGAAACGTGGAACCTGAAATAATGAAAAGCAAAAACCATGCTGAATTGTGAATTTAACAGAGCATAACTCATGGTATGAAAGGAAATTTAGAGACCCATACCTAACAATGCCAACTACAGCACAAACAGTGACAGGGACACTTTGTTCTGTGGGTTTGGGAAAGTTACAATCACTATGCATATTAAAGACATATGTGGTTACTGAGGGCTTCTTACGATTTTAAAGCAAGCTGCAGAGAGAAGGGCCTATATTCTTGGCCTTAAATGACTGTTTTGGGTAATTTCCATCAGGCTATGCATTGCACATAAGAACATTTCTCCTTGTTAATACACTCACACCTGTGTTGACATTTGCAATGTATCTGCTGATATGGCTTGAATGAATGAGGTCATAGATTGATGTATTTGTGTTTGAACTAAGCTTGTTTGTTCTCTTTTATTCTAGGGTTTGTAAGGAGGGTTGGAACATTGTATGTTTTAGATTTGGACGTCTTGCAAACTCGTCATGTTGGTGTATGCTCCTTATGTGGGTCGGGTTTTGACTACATTGTGGAGGCCAAATGTACCCAGAAAGACAGTAAAACTTGCAATCACCTACACTGTAAAGACCAGCAGATGATTCTGAGGTAAATGGCATAGTAAACATAATGTCTTAATGAAAATCTTAAAATGAAAAAAGGTTTCTGTGGGAGTTTTTGATGAGGTTAGGGGATAGAAAAAAATCGTAGCTCAGTATAAAAACAAAAGAAGCCAATGGAAAGTCCTCACCAGTGTACTTGTGTGTTTTGAATGTATACTTTAGTAAAGCCCTATAAAGAAAATGGTAAATTTTTGTGCCCATCCTTATCTCCAGTCTCCCTGCAGAATCTTTATGCACAAAAAGCATTGCACTCAGGCAAAACCACTCCACATCTTGTGGCACAGAGATACTCCGAAGATGTCAGCTCTCCCTAAACAATCGTAAAAGCTTTTCCATCAAAGCTGCTGTGTGTTAGGTCCAGCTTTCCCTCATCACTGTCAGCGATAGGGAAGCATTATCTGTTTTCAGAGACTAAGGTATTTCTGTTTCATTCATTGAAGTGTTAGAACCCTTTTTTTTGTCATTATTATAATTATTATATTTTTCAGTTGGAAACTTAAAAAACTTTAAACGATGTCCTAAGTGGATAAACATTAGCTCATCAGCTCATTATCCCATTATTTAGATGGGATAACATTCATGCACATTTCATACATTAATTGTAATTATTGTTGTTCATGTTTGTCATTACATAGCGCCAGATTTTGTCCAAAAAGTGCTGAAGTGTACACTTTTTCAAGTCCTTAAGTAGGCCCACCAAACTTCTTGTCACTCGATCATTATTTTTTTTTTTTAAATAATAGCAGCTGAACGCTGTTGGGCTGATGACAACCATATTTTTTAAAATAATTGTGGCTTCCAGCTAAACTTCAGCTCTTATATTTGCTTAAGTCACAGGGTACAATACAATACTCACTGTTCAAGCCAGTATAAGATATTTAGAGCTCTAATAAGTTTCAAGTTTTTGGGAATAAGTAACTTTGGCCAGGACATGTGGAGCCTTTGGTTGATGTCTCCAAGACCTTAGGTGCATTATATCAAATCCTTCTGAACTAGACAGTGGCCAAGAAGAACAGAGGTGACTGTCTGCATCACTGATCCATTCTTGTGTTGTAAATTACATTCCTACGTCATGCACAAACCAGATAATCCCTTACATTTGAATTAGTACATGTGTCGCTGACCTTTTGATCTGGCCGGTCGGGATGCAAACAGCTCTGGTTACATCTGAAGCCCTTACGAGAGGGCAGCATCATGGTCTTTCATTTTCAGGGTCTCTTTCCACTACAGTATGTGGTTTGTCTGAAGAGCTGTCAGGGAGTTAAAATGGAAAAGTGAAAGGATTAGTGGCGGAGAAAAAAATGGATATTCGTCAGGATGAAGGAGGGACTGAACTGGAACTGACCGCATGCATTCATCTTCTGATCTCATGAAAATTCCAGAGTGATTTCATAGTGACCTGGAGCTTTTTTTTTGTTTTGTTTTTTGGACAGCAATTGAAGCAGTTTTTTTTTTTTTGCCAATCTTGTTTATATGGGAACTTTTTGTTTCAGAATAATGTTGGTGTCAAAATAACATGGTAATTTTCTTTATTACAGTACATGCCATGCTGAAAATATCTGTTTAGTGAATTTCCATACTGGTCCAGCCTGGTTTTTGCTATTTTAGCCAGTGAACGATCACAGCCACCATGATATTTCTGAAGTTGGTTGACCAATAAATTCTTGCTAGTTTAGATAGTTAGCAAAACTTAGCTTGTAAACCTGGATGATCATCATGGTCATTTTGGTTAAGCTGGTTGTCTTTGGTTAAGCTGAAGTCTTGCTAGTTGGGACAATTTGTAGCCTGGTGGAGACAGCATTCTTTCATATTTGATTATTTATAATGACAGCAAAAACTAATCTAAATGTAAAAATAAACCGAAATGAGCACACACAATTAAAAATCCAAAATATATTGGCCAAATATATTAAACTTATCATGCATATTGTACATCCCCTACTATTTTCAGCATAGTTTCTTATTTAGCTTTCCATAAACTATAGCTTATTTATCATGCAAGATACAATTCTGCACAGCAATCTTTGGCACACACTGGCATATCTGGTCGTCATAGAGGAGATGAGAATAATTTATAAATGGCTGATGAATATGGAGGAGGGGGAAAGGCCTGTCTGTGGAGGATAAATGTTCAGCAGTGGCTCAGTCAGAGGGACAGAGACGGCAATAAGAAACCTCTTGAACCCTCTGTTCAGAACGACAAACTGCCTTCAACCAGGCAAATGCGTAGAGATTAACATACGCACAGCAGATCCAAAGGAGCAATTTCATTTCAAAACTCAATCTGCCAGCTTGAGGATTTGCATGGCTAATTAGCCACACTGGCACTCATTTTTTCTCCATCTATTCTCTCTTGTTCTTCTTTACTTCTCTCTGCTCCTTCATCTATCTTGGCAGGAGTTATCCTCTGTTGTGATAGCAAAAGGAAAGAGAGCCGTACACTAAATTAAGCCTACCTGTTGTGTAAAAGATCCCATTACACATATGTTCAGCCACTTCTTTGCTGTACGTATTAATGCATAAGTGATGTGAATGGTCACAGTAGTTATGTTTTCAATTTAATAGATTAATGATGGGTTAACACAGATCGGCTTGCAGTCAATTAGCTCACTCTAGGACTGAATTTATTATGAGACATATGGATGCTAATTTCCAGTTAAATTGGCCGGCCCATTATTTTGCAAATTTCTCTCTCTCTGTCTAGATACATATATCATTCTCTCTCTCTCTCTCTCTCTCTCTCTCTACCTACCATTTAAAAAAAACATCCAAAAATATGGGGTCCTTTTTTTTTTAAAGGGGTCATATCATGCTTTTTTAAAGATCATTATTTTGTGTATTTGGTGTAACAGAATATGTTGACATGATTTAATGTTAAAAAAACACATTATTTTTCAAATACTGTACATTATTGTAGGTCCTATATGCCCCGCCTCTCTCAAACGTGGCAGAGTATTAACTTTGATAAAGAATATCTCTTTGGTTTTGAGACTTTAGTCTTTGCAACTTCAGGTATCTTATCTATGCACAATCAGCTTGTAACACTCCAAAGAGAAAGGAAAACTTGAAATCACATCATATGACCCCTTTAAGTAATTATTTTATTCAGCAAGGATGCATTAAATTGATCAAAAATGACACTAAAGACTTATTCATAGTTACAATGCTATTTCATATAAATTCTTTTTATTTCACTTTCTATTCATCAGTGAATCCTAAAAAATGTATTAGAGTTTCCACAAAAATATGAAACACATAAAAAGCATAAAGCACACCTGTTTCAACATTGATAATAAGAAATGTTTCTTGAGCACCAAATTAGCATACAAATATGGCTTAAAATACAGGAATTTTTTCTTCACAGGAATAAATGACATTTTAAAATATATTCAAATATATTCTTTTAAATTGCAGTAGTATTTAGCAATATTACTGTTTTACTGTATTTTCAATGAAAATAAATGCAGCCTTGCTGAGCATGCAACACTTAATTTAAGGACCTATAATGTAACAAATAAGTTCAAAATAATGAAATTTGTTTCCCTCCAAGAACCATATAGCCAACCTGAGAACGCTATAGAGCACATCGAAGAATATAAGGGCAAATAAGAATTGGATTCTTTGCTGAACCTCAGGCATTTCTAAGAGCCATTAAAGAAGCTTTATTTGTAGGAGTGCAGGCCTGAAATGTATTCCACTTACAATCACTTGGTGATCTTCTCTATTTTCTCTTCTCTTTTTTTTCCAGATATAGAGATACAGAGTGAGCATGAAGGAGAGAGAGAGCTGGAACGAGATGGAGAACATACCCATAATTACATGTGAGGTTCATTTGAGTGCAGTATGCATTTACAGTATATGTATATCACTCTATAGATGGGATTACCCTCATAGCCCTGCATCCAATTAGATAAACTGCCTTTAATAATTCAACCTAACCCATCGTTCCAGAATAATGAGTGAGATAATGCTGCAGTATCTCAGACACAGATGTAATTTATTGCTGAGAGAGCAGCATTAATGGAGAATGTGATTTTCTACAGGCATAATGAGAGTTCGGGAGTTCACCGCAAATGTTATGGACTTGATTCTTTTGGATGTGCAAAATGTTGCCGTGAGCTTCGTAAGTGCATTTAGATTAGATTGTTTTTAAAATTAGTTTATTGCAATAAGGTAATTGCTCAGATGAATCTGGTTGATGATAAAAAAAAAGAAAAAACTTTTTTTTCCCCCTGGCTATTATTATTCTGCTGGACTGAACTTTTATGATCACGATTGTTAGCAGAAAGTGTTTTGCCCTGCCCATAAGGTCTTGCACAAGATATTTTGGCTTGAGAAAGGAAACAATAATGGCTAGTTTGGTAATGCTACAGTAGTGAGGGAGCATTTTGTGGTTTAATATCAGCAAAACTTTTTCCATTTTCTTTTCTTTACCTTTTTTTTTTGTCTTTTCATCTCTTCCTCTCGCTTTCCCAATGTCCTTGACTGTCTGGCTACTCCTGTAAACAGCACAGGAATCACATATTGGCATTCCTGAAACAACACTGGATTGATTTTACAACCCAATTAAAGTCAAGCTGTAAATCAGTGGGGCAGTAAAGCCTTTTCTGCTTCATTCCCCCCCACTCCTTTCGCTTAGCACCTTAAGCAGAATTTAGTATCCCCGAAGGCTGTGAACCAATATCAGGACAGCTTATAAAAGCAACAGGACAGAGAATACAGGCAGGACTGATGAGGGCGTTTACAGGGCAGCCAAGGATGCCACCCTTGAGGTTCCTAAATCACAAAGCTGTGATAGCTAGCAAGTGGCTGCATGGCTCTCGTCCATGGAGACTAGAACTCTTTCCGTCTTCAGCACTAAATCCTGGATGAGTCTGTGTGCTTTCGGTTACATCTAGAAACTTTATAAGCAACATCAGTAGTAAATGTCATTTTAAATATTGCTGTATGATAATTATGTTCTGGATGAATACTATAAAAAGTATGCAGGTGAATTACAATGAGTATACTGCACTTCTATTCAATTAGAAAACAATTCTACTGTTTTCATTAGAATTAAGCTTTTCATTTATGTCCTACATGCTATGTGAAAGAATAGTGTTTTTGTAATATATTTTGTAAATTTGCATTTATTACAAGTAGTGTTGTCAAACGATTAATCGTGATTAATCGCATCCAAAATAAAAGTTTTTTTAAACATAATATATGAGTGTGTACTGTGTAAATTTATTATGTATATATAAGTACAAACACATGCAAGTATATATTTAACAAAAACATGTTATGTTTATATAATAAATATGTTTATATATAATATAAAATATAATAATATGAATATATAAATGTATATACATGTAAATATTTTTCAAAATATATACTGTATGTGTGTGTATTTATATATACATAATAAATAAACTGTACACACATATTATGTTAACAAAAACTTTTATTTTGAATGCAATTAATCACGATTAATCGTTTGACAGCGCTAATTACAAGATAGTATTGACTCATTGACTCATTATTTAATTGTGAGTCTTGTGAGTAATTTATTTCAGAATGGAAGCTTGCTTCTGTCACGGAATGAAAAAAAAGACAAAAGTAATTGCACATTTTTTTTTTCTCAGTTCTGACTTTTTTTTAAAATTGCTAGATATAAACTGAGTTTGGGGTCAGTATTTTTTTTTTCTTTTTTTCTTTTTTTAAGAAATGAAAATTTTATTCAGTAACGACGTCAAAAATTACAGTAATGGTTTTTATTTCAAATAAATGCTGTTTTTTTTAAAACTTTCTGTTCACAGTTTCAGCTTTGGCATTGGAGAAATAAATGATATTTTAAAATGTACTGAAATAGAAAATGGTTATTTTAAATTGCAGTAATATTTCACAATATTATGGTTTTTACTGTATTTTTGATCAAATAAATGCAGCCATGGTGAACATTAGAGACTTCTTTCAAAAATATTAAAAAATCCTACCAAACCCAAACTTTTGAATAGTTGTGTACATTTATCAATATTTATCCTGTTTTCTCTTGGAGCAGTAATTTAACCACAGTTAAACTTGAGACTGGTAGAGCAATATTTTATCAAGCGTTTGGCTACAGAATCAAATCCTATTCGGGGCAAGATCTGGACAGGAATCTCTATTAGTCTCGGCATGTGGGATTCAGCAGTCAGGAATACTCATGTGGCTTACTGATGTACAGTTTCCTCCAGCACACATCCGCTGGTAGATTAAACCATCTTGCTGTGTGGCAGTTGTTTTTTACACAACATCCATTGCTAAGACAGTAATTGCCTGCTGTAATATATCAAACCCAATACAGGCGATTGTCATTTTTCATTAGCGTGACAACAGGTCAATGCGGGCTCACAGCTATTAGTCAGAAATTTCCTCTAATGGCATATCAATAACTCTGTGACACCTAGCGCACCGACTGACTGCATGATCTAAATTCTCTTTTTCGTTTATAAAAGCCAGAATTTTAAGAAGAGGCGTGATGTGCATTAAAGCATTTGAAATGAAAATCTCATCCTGGCACTCACTTAATTGCTTAGTTTATATAACAGAAACACAGGGTTGAATTTAAATAGCTTGACGTCTGTTTGGGCACACTGTCTTTTAAATAAAAAGACAGCACATTCAACTGAAATATGCTTATTTTCATGCGACCATTAATCTTTTACTTGTCATACACGCACTCATATGCACAAACACTCATTATGAGTACACATCTGGCAGTATGCTGTTCATGACAAGTGCGAGCAACACCTCGGATAGACAGTACGACAAAGTCAATTTGCTGCTAAGAGACATTTGAGAGAAATTAGGCCAATGCAGTCGTTCTGCACTGAGTGTTTGTCTTCAGACCCCAATGAATGAAACCTCACAGCTCTTTTTGTTCTGGGTCTCTGTCATGTCATTAGAAGCCTTACAGATGGAGTGATGAGGAAAGGCAGCCCTTCAGTCCAATTCACAATGCCAAGAAACTGCTTTGAGTCTTGGTGAATGATGTGCACAGGCCTAAGATATCAAATCAGGTCTATGTTGTTGCTTAGTTAGGCATTTTGCAGTAAATGATGTGACTAGTAGCAATTAACATGCTAATTATACACTGGGAGGCTGCTAAACATCACATATGATGCCATTCACTATGGAAAGTACGTTTATTCTGTGTAATGCCTACATCTTGAAATACTTTTTACGTGAGTTGCATTCTGGCTAGGCCACATTTCTGGCATTCGCTTGTCTTAATTTAACTCTTGATTTAATGTCTTTCACAGACTTGAGCTAAGAATGACCATCAGGTCTTACACGTAAAGCTCTGAGATCGGCAAATTTGATGACTGTTATTTCTGACTTAAGTGAACACCGATTGATTGAGGTCTCTTGGGAACGGGAAGAATAACATTGGTTTTTGCACACCGTGGCTTAGGCCTCAATCAAGCAACAATTTGCACTTGGCACACCAGGTGAGCTGATTTCATAGACAAATAATGACGAGTGTGATTAGGGCTGAGGTTGAATTTAAAGCAGTCTGTCTCCATGACCTCTTGGTCTGAATATGAATCCACATTCCTCAGGCTGGAGCTCTGAAGCGCTCCTCTCTGTCCATTGCTCTGCAGCAGAAAGATCTCTACACCTGAGTGCTGCGTACTTGTGACATGTTGACGCAGCTGTGGTTTCGGCAGAGAGTTTTAGATGGCAGGCACACCGCAGTGAACTCACACCTGTGGGATTGTGGGTAGATGTTCAGTCTGAGTTTGACAGCTGGTCAATTCTCTACTATATTCGATTCCTGCTTGCAATGTAAAAAGCTGTTGTTGACAAATGCCAATGTTTGTACTCATATGCTATGTTTAAAAGGTGTGCTGAGTATTTTGTTTCCTCATTAAAAACGTTCACATCTAAAGAATCGAATAGCACTTTTGACAAAAGATGACAAAAATGAATTTTAATACTTAGGTTAAGTAGGCAAACATAAACTAAAACTTACTAAGTGCTTTATTAAAGTGATTTAGTTATTGAGTAACATATAGAAATTAAAGGAATATTCCAGAAATACTGAACCCCCAGTACTGTACTGAACCCAGAATATTCCTTGAAAAAAAAAAAAGAGAGAGAATAAAAGTGATTCAAAGGGATCGTTCACGGCTAAAAATGAGCATCAACAAGTTCTCAGTGATTCAGAGGCACATATCCCCTGCAAAAGCAATTAAGTAACATTTTTCTGATCTCAGAGCAGTAAAATATAAGCGGTAGAGGAGGAGAGGTCAGCCCTGAATCCAACAGGAACAACGCTGATAATGCAGGAACATAAATTACCAGAGCTTTCTGCAGGCTCTCTCATTGAACACATATGCCTCTAGTCAGTGAGGCCTCCTGGGACATCATGATTCGTTCCTCAGCTGTGGCCCCTTACCTGCTGGGTGGCAAGGCTCTTTAGTAAATTGTGTCGGGGCGATGAGTCATTAGTGGGTGATTTTCTTCTGTTGTTGGCATTATGGGATATTAAACATAGCTACTGCCCTCGGTGGGCGGAGACGCTGGGCACAACACATTACATGTGCCTGTCGTTATGGGCTGTAATGACCCTGCAGCGCTATGGAGTTTTATGGTGTGGTGATATGAAGCAAAGCGTAGAGGCAGTCAAGGCAGTAATGCTGGTAGTTTGATGTGGGCAAGAATGCTAAGATATAAAGTGTTTTCCAGATATTGAGAAATCTGAGAAGGTTATTTTACAATAACTGGGCTGGCAGGTATGCATTAAAACCGTTAATTTAAAGTCATTATTGTGTTAAATGAGAAAACCATTTATTAGACATAATAAATAAAATAAAATGATACTTTAAATGTGAAACTGAAACTGCCAGTAGGTGGCAGCAAGTCACTGCCTTAATGAGTGAGTCATTCAGTCATTCATTCAACTGATTCGTTCAAATAGCTTGTTCATTCAGAAGCAATGCAAATGACATGAATCATTCACTGAATCTTTGGCTTACTTGATTGCTTCAAAAACGTGTATTCATTCAGTAATAAAACGCCAATACTGATAAAATCAGTATCATATTTGCAATCTTGCAGAAATCGGAGGGAAAAAACAGCACTCTTGCTTGTGAAATATTGCTACACTATTTTATATGATATAAATCTAAAACAAAAACCCATACAAGGGCATTTTTTCCTCATATCTTGAATTTTAGGGTATATAACCGCATTCTTGTAGGCTAATACACTCTAAAAAATGCTGGGTTAAATACAACCCTGTGCTGGGTTAAATAGGGACAAACCCAGCAATTGGGCTGTTTTGACCCAGCGGTTGGGTTAAATGTTTAACCCAACCTTCTGGGTAGTAACCCAACCGCTGGGTCAAAACAACCCAATTGCTGGGTTTGTCCCTATTTAACCCAGCACTGGGTTGTATTTAACCCAGCATTTTTTAGAGTGTAGGAGAGAGAAAGTGTCAACCTTTATTGTGTAGAATAGGGGTGCCATCTGTTAGCAGGCCTCCTCAATGACAGGGCTTTGTGTTTACAGCAATACAGAACAAAAGCGTTTATGCACTCGTCAATAATGCAAATCTGGGGTCAAGGAGTAATTGGGCTCTAATAAGCCAGATGACTATCTCTTATTCCCCTCTGAGGATTAAACAAGCATTTTGGTTTAAACTGCAGACTTTATAGCACAGCTGTGGTACGTCTATCTAGGAATGCTTCTGGTTAAGTTACATTAGTTTGAGAAGCCTTTGCAATGTTCATAAAATGCAAAAATATAAATTGTGCATGAAATATCTGTCCTGGAGTAAGAATTACATATTGTGCACTCTTCGCTCGTTTGGTTTTATTGTTTTTTTTTTTTTGTTTTTTTTGATGAAACAGCAAATTCCAGCCACCTCAAACTTGACTAACTCCTATTGTGACAGTCTACCCACGGCAACATGAGGAAATTAAACAAAACACCAGTAAAAGGTCTGTATGCTTTATTTTTAGGCAGTGCCATTTCTGTTTGGTCAAAACAGAATTCCTTCTCTCTGAACTTTACCACAGATGCCAGTCTGAAGCACAACAGAGAGGTCAGATACAAAAATGACAAAACTGTGTGGTAACAATGTGATTTTTTTCTATGTTTCGGTGTAAACAGAGACTCATTTTACTGCAAAGTAAAAGGTACGGTGACTGCACTTTAAATACTATACTCAAGTGTCTGTTTGTAATAGCCAACAGCTTTTTTTCAACAGTTAAATTATGGTATGAAAACAATGGTCCCTTGTGGTATAAACTAAAGCCTTTGCTTTATGCATATGAGAGAGGGAGAGTGCGTTTGTTTAACCATAGGAAAGAACAGTCACAAATCAGATCTTTGTATTATCTTACATTGTATTATCTTTGCTGCTGCTTCCTGCTTCTTCTAAAGGAAAAAAAACCCAGTTATTCTTTCCAGTGTAATTTTATATTGTTCATATACTGTTGCATAGGATTTATTAATATTTTGATAAAAAAAAGTTTTCAGTTAAATTTTGCTTTAATCATTGTATTGGCTTTTGTCATTTAGTTTTTGAAATTTTATTTCAGTTTTAGTTTTAGACATTTTTAAACTTCAAATGAGTATACGTCAGCTAAACCAACTAAACGTCAACTTCAACCAAGGCAACATTTCTAATTCTCATTTTTAAGTTTAAGTTTTTCATGTAAATTATTATATGTTTTTTAAATTCAGCTTTATTTCAGTTAATGAAAACATTTGAGTTGTATTTAGTTGTTACACTGATGCGCGCTATGCTTCCTACTTTAATTTAATAGCACTGAAAAAAATGGTGTAGGATTTACTTTGTAATTGTTTGTGAAATTTTCTAGCAATTTCTGAGTGAAAAAAGTTTCAAATTTTTAATTTTCAAAATTACAAGTAACAAATCGAATTAAATGTTAATTTATTTGACCGAAACAGTACAAAATTGCTAAAAATATAGTCTTGTTTTATTTACAGCTTCGATTGTTTTTTTTGTTTCGTTTTTTTACAGTGATACTCTTACTGTATGTCAACAGTTGTCTCAGTTGTATTTTATTTCTCCTAAGAAATTGTATTATAACATCTGAGACAACGTTTTCAAACAGATGCTTTGAGTAAATTATAGTTTAGAAATCTCATGAGCTACAACTGAGCAATATAATTTTCCTTTGGGTATTCAAAGGATGTTTTTTAAGGGAAGTAGTAAGTGTGTGTTAGTGACAGGCATTAACACTGTCCAGCACTATAGTCAACTGTTCTTCCCGGAGGTAAATGCAAATACCCACTGGGGACATTTTAACCCTCTGTTGCTGGGACGTTTGCCAGCACTATCACACACAAAAGCCAGAGCTGTCCTCCTTGACCACACCAACATTTTATCTTCCCAAGGACGCATGTTCAAAAACACAAAAACAATGTGATTCTTCCTTCCTCTCTGAATTTCTCTTTGTGCCACTCCCATTCTCTCTTTATCGCCTTTGGTATTGTGCTCCTCAAAAGGCAGCGAATGAAGATTAATGTGTTTGTTTAATTAATATGTTCTAGCTGATTAGGAACAGGGAGGTACAGTCTTGTTCTTGGGCTGGGCTTTTGAGGGAAGACGAGGGATTATTACAATTCAAACTGTTCTTTTTTATATGTATATTTTAAAATGTAATTAATTCCTCAGATGGCACGTGATCCTTTGGAATAATTCTATGCTGATTTTGATTATAATCTCTCTAAAAAAAAAACAGCATTTATTTCATACTGTATGCAGATCAGGGAAGCGCCTTGGTGGAATCATTTCCACTGTATACTAAATTTGATGGATATTATGCAAATTAGAGTCGTTGTAGGTTTCATCTGATGCCATCTAGTGATGGGTGGAGCCTTCGGATGTTTCATGAAAGTAGGGCTGTAGAACTTAAAAATATGTATGTATGTATATATATATATATATATTGCTTCAGGCTAAACATGGAAAAAATACCAGTTTCACCATGAAGTTCTTTGTTTCAGTTTATCAAGCAGTAATTAAATAACGTTCATCTTCAGAGCTCATAGTATGCATGTCCGTTTTGGTCAAATGCATTTCACAACAATGCTTTCAGGCCAAGTGGAAATTCTCCAAGCCACACCAAACTCCAGCAAATTATTCTTATATTTTACACAAATTCCTCCAGCTTCACAAGCAATTTCTCAGTCCTCAACAGTGACATGCTGACGGCTTATGTGAACCCATTCAAAGGTTGCATCTGAGTGTTTGCATTCCCAGCTGTGCACTGACAGGCATTTTTCACCTGAGCAAAATCATTGAAATTGTCCAATTAGGTCCAGTTATCAGCCTGTAAAAATAGAAAAAACTATAAATAAACACCCAAATAAATAATGAATCTTGCTGCAGGAAATGAAGGTTATTAGCTGTAATGATGTTCTGAACGCACCAGGAGTCCATCCATGAATGACACGGAGATGTGTTGTTTGAAAAAAGCCAGTCAGATGTTCTGGGATGGAGATTAAACTCTAGAAGGACGTTCAAAGACATTTGTATTCTATAAAAACTTTGTAAAGATAAAACCAGCTCTTAAAGGAACAGTTCACCCCAAAATGAATATTTTTGCAAACCTGTATGACTTTCTTCTGTGGAACAAAAAGTGATATTTTGAAAAATCTGTTGTTTGTCTCCACAAAGTCAGTGGTATCCAATGTCGTTTTGGACCCTACTGTATGTCAGATTATCTGAGTTTTGCAATCCACATGAATTGTATAGCTCTGTGTTCTTTCTGCCAGTTGTCTCATTTGTTTGTGCTTTTGTTTATCCGGTTGAAATGTAAGAGAAACATCAGCAAAGATATATCAGTTTTTTAGGACTACACTCTTAAAAACAAAGGTTTGGGTTCTCTCTCTCTCTCTCTCACTCTCTCCCCTAAAGAACCATTTTTATTAGTATGAAGAGCATTTTAATAATTAGAACAACATTTTTCCACTATAAAGAGCCTTTTGTCCAATGGAAAGGTTCAATGGATGTTAAAGTTTCTTCATGGAACCATCAATGCTCATAAAGAACATTTATTTTTAAGAGTGTACTTGCAACATCCAGCATATCTCGGTTCATCTTAGACAGATATGATGTATGACCTTCAGGAATGTCTCAGTGACTCTCACTTTGTCAAAACAGCACTCACATTGTTTGACATTTCTCATTCACAGTAATGCTCATGCTTATATTCCACAAGATTACATCAGGTTTCCTGCAGATGGACACTACTCCACCCATATCAGACCTATAAACATATAACTGAACAGTGCACAAAAAAAAAAGATACATAGAGCAGTGAAAACCGAAACGGGTGAGTTAAGTCATTATGTAAGCCATTAGGCAAAATATAGATGAGTGGAGAAATGAACATGAGGGACGCCTGCCAATTTCAGTGCTTTCAAAAAGGAGTCTTTGCACTTACTCTCAGATTTCCATCAGCTTTGTGAAACACTTCTTTTCTGCTGGAGCAACATTAGTGTTTTAATACTTTGAAAATCGAGAAGGAATCTGCAGGCTTGTCAGGCCTGCTCCTGAACCCTGGAGAGCACTGGAACGATTCCTCGTAACTTTTGGGGAAAGGAGACTGGAGGGCCGCATAAAAACGCCATTCCTTCTGAGATAAATGAGTGTTAAATGTGGCATCAGTATCTGTGACCGTGTCCACCAATGTGATGGGTCTCTGCGGAGAACATTTAGTACGTTTTTAAGGGACCGACACCACATGACTGACTAATTGTTTTGATTGGGTTTCTGGGGAGAGTTATGTTAAGAATTTGAAACACTGTACTTTGAACTTAGTCCTGTGATTGGTAACAGCATGTGGCCAAAGAGAATATCAGAGCCAGCATTTGTTATGCTAAATGTGAATCTTATCAGATCATCATATGAAATTCATTGTACAAATATTTCTCTTCTGTATCATTTTCATTTCTCGCCCAGACTCACTGTAAAATTGAGGAAACTGGGGATTTAGTGTGTGTTTGTGATGAGTGATACATACCTGTGGACCACCAAACGATAATCGCTAAATAAAATATTATTTACATACTAGTATAGTTAATTTTGAATTAGCTTTTGTTTTTATTTCTATACTTTTCATTGTAATTCTAGTTTAATTTTAGTCATTTTGATATGTGCTTTTATTTGATATTACTAATTTGATATTACTTCCTCTCAGTCCCATTTTTATTTCAAACAACTGAAGCTTAAAGTTTCACATTAAGACATTTAAATGAGTGACTATGTGATAAAATAAGTCTTGGGTGGTAATGCTGCTTTGTATTGGTCATTTTGTCATCTCATTGAGTTACGTTATGGTTAGAGAGAATAGAGAAGATATGAAGAGCCCAAAGGAAAGCAGGGGTCATATTCATAGTAGTTTTCTGGATCATTTATGGCTGCAAATGCAACTCTGGGATCATTATCAGTGACTGAAAAAAAATGTCAAATGATCCAATCAATCTCTCTCTCTCTTGTTCCAGCAAAAGAGTTTGAATGCAATCAATGCTGTAACTCAAACTTCAGGACATGATCTTTAGCTCCCTCATCTGCTTTATTTGATTTATTAGAAAGCACAGCATAATTCCTTTATAGTGAATCAAACTTGAAAATAAATGAGAGGCCAGTGGCATTCTGAAAATAAGACTGCAATAGGTTATTAAATATTTTTTAAAAGAACAAACATCAATCAGTATCAATATATATTCACAATACAGTTAAACCTCAAAATGAGGGTTGTTTATGTTATTAGGTCTTTCTTGATGACTTCTGTCCTGTTTCTCTTCCTTCATTCCGTCATGTTTGGAAGTATTCCCCTTCTTTCCTTCTCTCTTTGTCTTCCACTTTCATTTGTAGAGGGGACAGAATGAAAAATGATAGTCAGACGCAGAGAGGACACAGGAGAGACAGTCAGCTAAAAGCAATTTCCTGTCAAAATCTGTCTGTCAGTTACAGTCAGCTGAAGGGCAAGTCGATAATAAATCATTAACATTAAACAGACAAGTGGCACTCTGATTAATCCTTTCATCCTCTTCACAGGCAGAACGAAAAGCACAGACAAAGCCAGCTTTCTCCAAATTACAAAGAGGGAGTCAGAATTGCGACTTTATGTCTTTACAATTCTGAGAAAAAAAGTCTGAATTGCGAGATGTAAACTTGCAATTGCGAGAAAAAAAGTCAGAATTGTGAGATAAGTCGCAATTACCTTTTTATTTTTATATTCAGTGGCGGAAACGGGCTTCCATAGAAAATAGTTCATACTGTATATTAGTATTTAAAAAAATGACAACATGTAGCAGAGACGGTATTGATTCTGACAGAGGTTGAAGCACTCTCTTTGAACAGGAGACTGATGTAAGAAGCAGTGAATCTACAGTGGAGAATCTGACACAGGTCTTCCCTGAGGCCTCTCTTGGATTTCCATGGGAACTCTAGCTGTCAGAACCCTAAATTTGAAGTACCTCAGTGCCACAGATGAGTTTCTCACATGCTGCTGTCAACTGAAATCTACCCTCACTCTTCACAATATCTCTACTATCTCTACCACAAACTAGGTCTTCCTCTGATATCAGCTGAATGCCTTGAAAATAAAATGCACTCTTGTCACTCTTGTCAGGAAAGGCACAGACCACTCACGCACTCTTTTTTTGAACACCCAAAGCTCTCTGCCAGATGCTCGCAGTCTCTGGTTTCACTGTAAAGAGTCTCAACATAAGGAGAGAATCACCTCTCCGTACACCTTCAGCCACGGCAATGCCATTGGGAATGACAGCTCTTCCACAATGAGCTTGATAATACTCAAAGAAAGCTATTGTTTTCTAGGCTTCAGACAAGGCGTTCTATTACATGATGCATTGTGTCAGGATGCGTTGAAATGGGGCATACCACTCTAGGGTTTGCTTAGGCACCGTGCCACGTTCTCAGTCTGCATCTTAAAAAGCAGTGCACGCTATCAATGTTATTCATTCATTCTCCCATCCTCTTGAAAAGCTTTTAAGGAGAAGGAAGCCAGTTTGGAAGACAGCCTGCCCGCACAATACTTGGAGGATTCCAGCTCATCTTTGTAGGAACGTTTCAGGGGACGGCGTGGAGGGCTTCCGCTACGATTTTCAACCGCAGCAATGTAAG
>NW_015640493.1:555400-556368 GCF_001515625.1 Sinocyclocheilus rhinocerous
ATCAATGCTGTAACTCAAACTTCAGGACATGATTTTTAGCCCCCTTATTTGCTTGATTTGATTTATTAGAAAGCATAGCATAATTCCTTTATAGTGAATCAAGCTTGAAAATAAATGAGAGGCCAGTGGCATTCTGAAAATAAGACTGCAATAGGTTATTAAATATTTTTTAAAAGAACAAACATCAATCAGTATCAATATATATTCACAATACAGTTAAACCTCAAAATGAGGGTTGTTTATGTTATTAGGTCTTTCTTGATGACTTCTGTCCTGTTTCTCTTCCTTCATTCCGTCATGTTTGGAAGTATTCCCCTTCTTTCCTTCTCTCTTTGTCTTCCACTTTCATTTGTAGAGGGGACAGAATGAAAAATGATAGTCAGACGCAGAGAGGACACAGGAGAGACAGTCAGCTAAAAGCAATTTCCTGTCAAAATCTGTCTGTCAGTTACAGTCAGCTGAAGGGCAAGTCGATAATAAATCATTAACATTAAACAGACAAGTGGCACTCTGATTAATCCTTTCATCCTCTTCACAGGCAGAACGAAAAGCACAGACAAAGCCAGCTTTCTCCAAATTACAAAGAGGGATTTCAAGAAGATTCTGCAGTATACTGTAAATGACGGTATGTTGAAGAATGCAAACAAGCAATCTATATTATTAGCAATGAAAGCGAAAGTCATTGTTGAATGTAAATTTATTGTTGCACAGGAATATATACTGTTACATATCATGCTGGGATTGACTGAATAAAGGCACCAATCTTCTGTTCTTTGAAATGAGAAATCAGATATTTTTGTAGAACTTTTACGGAACATAAAAATGAAAAGCATGAAAAAGCAGTGATGTCTTTGTCTCACCCTTAAAATGGTGATTTTGGCTTGTCCCACAGTAGATGTCATGAATTTATTAACTGTATATTATTATAAAAATGATGTGCAATATGTTTTTTTTTTTTTTTTTTTTTT
>NW_015640493.1:556499-561607 GCF_001515625.1 Sinocyclocheilus rhinocerous
CCTGCATATCAATGGCTCAAGCCTCTGTTATTAACTCTAAAATGAAGTTTTGGAATTTGCAACGGAACGTTTGAGATGAGGTGCGTAAAAAATTAGCTAGTTCAACACACACGATGTCAAATGTCTTGAAACAAATCATCTAAAAAATTGATGTGTGATTGTGACTCCAGGCCGTTAAAATTGCTTATTGCGATAGAAAACACTGTAACGGTTTCCACTGATTAAGAAATATTTTTGTTTGCTTGGGTGGTGGTAATATTAGGCCTATTATATTAATAGGGAAGGGGGCCCAAAAATTTGTTTTGCCTATGTTACGAAAATAGGTAAATCTGGCCCAAGCTGTATCCCACATTTTTATATTCAGTGGCGGAAACGGGCTTCCATAGAAAATAGTTCATACTGTATATTAGTATTTAAAAAAATGACAACATGTAGCAGAGACGGTATTGATTCTGACAGAGGTTGAAGCACTCTCTTTGAACAGGAGACTGATGTAAGAAGCAGTGAATCTACAGTGGAGAATCTGACACAGGTCTTCCCTGAGGCCTCTCTTGGATTTCCATGGGAACTCTAGCTGTCAGAACCCTAAATTTGAAGTACCTCAGTGCCACAGATGAGTTTCTCACATGCTGCTGTCAACTGAAATCTACCCTCACTCTTCACAATATCTCTACCATAGCCCTAACAAACTAGGTCTTCCTCTGATATCAGCTGAATGCCTTGAAAATAAAATGCACTCTTGTCACACAGGCAAGGAAAGGCACAGACCACTCACGCACTCTTTTTTTGAACACCCAAAGCTCTCTGCCAGATGCTCGCAGTCTCTGGTTTCACTGTAAAGAGTCTCAACATAAGGAGAGAATCACCTCTCCGTACACCTTCAGCCACGGCAATGCCATTGGGAATGACAGCTCTTCCACAATGAGCTTGATAATACTCAAAGAAAGCTATTGTTTTCTAGGCTTCAGACAAGGCGTTCTATTACATGATGCATTGTGTCAGGATGCGTTGAAATGGGGCATACCACTCTAGGGTTTGCTTAGGCACCGTTACGAAAATAGGTAAATCTGGCCCAAGCTGTATCCCACCTTTAGAGCGCAATACATTTTTTTTTATTTTAATTTTAATTTTTTTGTCCTGTAGTAATGACAAGGGTATGCTGGAACGTATCCCGGAGTCTCAAGCCACAGGCAGAGAAACACTGATTTAATTTAATTTAATTTAATTTAATTTAATTTAATTTAATTAATTTTATTTTATTTTATTTTATTTTACAATACAAAAATGTATACTACATACAGTACATAGGTTGATGTATACATATGTACGTATGCACTCCCTACCTAGACAGCATTTTTTGGTTGTGTCCTGAGTGTTCATGCAAAAAATGTTGTCTAGGTAGGCAGCTTCCTAGGTTTTGAGAGCCATAATCTGAAATCTGTACTATTCTGTGAGTGTGTGTCTGTGTCTGTGTCTGTGTGTTTGCGTGTGTGTGTGTGTGTGTGTGTGTGTGTGTGTGTGTGTGTGTGTGTGTGTGTGTGTGTGTGAAGGTGCGTAAAAAATTAGCTAGTTCAACACACACGATGTCAAATGTCTTGAAACAAATCATCTAAAAAATTGATGTGTGATTGTGACTCCAGGCCGTTAAAATTGCTTATTGCGATAGAAAACACTGTAACGGTTTCCACTGATTAAGAAATATTTTTGTTTGCTTGGGTGGTGGTAATATTAGGCCTATTATATTAATAGGGAAGGGGGCCCAAAAATTTGTTTTGCCTATGTTACGAAAATAGGTAAATCTGGCCCAAGCTGTATCCCACCTTTAGAGCGCAATACATTTTTTTTTATTTTAATTTTAATTTTTTTGTCCTGTAGTAATGACAAGGGTATGCTGGAACGTATCCCGGAGTCTCAAGCCACAGGCAGAGAAACACTGATTTAATTTAATTTAATTTAATTTAATTAATTTTATTTTATTTTATTTTATTTTACAATACAAAAATGTATACTACATACAGTACATAGGTTGATGTATACATATGTACGTATGCACTCCCTACCTAGACAGCATTTTTTGGTTGTGTCCTGAGTGTTCATGCAAAAAATGTTGTCTAGGTAGGCAGCTTCTTAGGTTTTGAGTGCCAAAATCTGAAATCTGTACTATTTTCTCTCTCTCTGTGTGTGTGTGTGTGTGTGTGTTTGAATGAGAAACTTCAGAGGCACTTGAATTCCTTTGTCCATTTCCCCAGTCTCTGAGGTCTATAATGAGAGAGAATAAACACGGCTTTTTCGCCAGGGAGGATTTAAACAGACAAGCATGGGAGGAGAGCTTAACGGTTTCAAGGACAAGAGGTGTTTAATTTTTCAGCTGATAATCATCCACCCATTTAGCATATGTCACACAGCACGCTAATCATCAATCACCTTTTAATGAACTGCACTGCATTTCCTACAATGTTCAATCGTCATTTGATTTAGAAAGCGTCTTTTTTAATGGTCATCTCTTCATTGTTTTGTGAATTATTTAGTTAGTGTGTGTGTATTGTGATTGTTTGCATGCAAGCCCAAGGAGAACAGGCTTACGAAGTGTTGAGATTAATTAGACATTGTGGTTTTCCGATGTCCTCCAAGAGGACGTCTTGTATCTCTATAGCTCTGTTTACTGAAGAAGAATAAGCAATTTGCTCTCACAAAAAAATGAGGGCTTATTATTTCTCTCTCACCTAGACCACACACTAGAGCAAAAACAATCAAGCATGATTGAATAATTACAGAGAGAGAGAGATGAGGGGGAAAAATGTATTCCTTCCTATTTTCATTCCTTTACCCGTGTGCTGACATTTTTCTCTGGCCAAAGGTCAGATAGTAATAAAAAATGTCTGCTGACCTTCTGATGTGTCCGAAGAACCGTATGGTACCATAGTAATCATATCCACTTTATGGCGTCCAGACCCATAGAGGAGCAACAGAGGCTTTTAAAAACTGAAATCCCCCTCCCTTCCATGCCAACCCATATGGCGCTCCTTCTATTTTATTTGCCTGCTCACTTCTTGATATATGAGAGGTATTAAACATGACACCTGTGCTGAATGAGTAGTCCTCCATGGTGACATTTAACCAAAGTTTAACCACATTTCAGTTTATTCCCGGTTGTTGTTTATAGCAGATGGAGGCAGATATTATCTTGAGGTTTAAGCCCACCCAGGCAGAACAGTATCTGCACATTAGCCACGTCTTTCAGTCCAAACTAAACTCTGACCATCCAGCAACAATTATTAACAAAAACAAAGAAGAACAACGATCCTCAAGAGGTGTTCTTCTAAAATAGCAATACAAAAATCGTGTCATTTTATAGTGAGATGAGTGTTGTTAGGTTTTTATAAATGCATTAATATTCTGTATTGTTTAGGTAACATGACAGACATTTTTTAAATACATATTTTTGTTCTTTTGCAGGTCTTGTGAGACCCTCAACCACCTGACTCCATTTTGGTATGGAATGTCCACTTTACACAAGTCGGTCAGGTTACTCATAAATACTTAAGTAAAATTCATTGCTAGAAGTGGAGTCCAGCCCGGGATCGGCACGCCCGCCGGATGCTCCTTTGTCGAATCCGCCGGCCGCGTCGTTCTCAAGGCCACCGGCCTCCGCTCACTCAAGCCCGTCGTGTGTGACGCTGTGTGACGCATTTTATGGAAGACTGTTTCCTGAACCTGCAGAGTATCATACAATGGGTCTGTGCTCAAAGGCTGTTCTCCAACTTTGCAAGGACAGTCTGGCACTTCTGACTCACAGCCTGTAAGTAAATTTTTTAGTAAAGAATTTGCCACTGATGATTAAAACGCAACCACCTGACTCCATTTTGGTATGGAATGTCCACTTTACACAAGTCGGTCAGGTTACTCATAAATACTTAAGTAAAATTCATTGCTAATACCAATTCATGCTGAGTTAAAAAAATTAAGAATTGGCCAATTTGCTTGTTAGGGTAAAAAGCAAAACTCTTTTTTAGCAAAGCTGTTTGACCACAATAGTGATAGTTTAGCAGCCTGGAGGGGAAAAATACCACAGTAGCAGCATCCAAACCCACAGCATATACTGTACAAGTCTTTTTTATATATTAATATATATTAAAATATTATAAGTTTTATATATATATATATATATATATATATATAATTATTTATTTTTTTAAGAACTTTTATCTGAAAGTTCTTAGCATTGCAACAAAAACCCTTTAATGGTATATTTTTGGGAATCAAATAATAGTACATGACAAGGGAAGCAGGTATAACAACTCACCTGAGCTGCAGAGGAAAGATTTAGGCAAATCACTTTTGTTTAGAGATCATTCATTTGGGGTTAGAAGAACCAGGAATAAGGATGATAAGGTTCATGTGGTTTAATATTTGTTTCAAAGGCTTGTCATTATAAAACAACACACTCCAAGATCAGTTAAGAAGTACTTGTGTCTCATTTCAAACATCTATCCACACTTTCCAAGAGACTTGGTGGGTTTTCTGTTTGCTGTAGCCTATAACAGACTGTGCTTGCATGTTGAGTACCGCCCAAACAGAGATAAACACCATCAGTATGATTTTAAAATTAATCTTCTGAGTTATATATTTTTGTCTTTCCCTTTTGTCATGTTATTGCACAAAAAAATTGTCAATAGGCAGCAAAACTAAAGCCCAGGTAGATAAAAGAAAATGACAAACAGTGGCCTGATGCATTGGGCACGTTTTTATCCAAAGTGACTCCCATTGCATTTGAAGTGTACATTTTATCCATTCATATATTCACATATATTGAATAACTGTACTTTAAAGGGGTCATATGATGCAATTAAAATTTTTCCTTTCTCTTTGGAGTGTTACAAGCTCTTGGTGCATAAAGAAGATCTGTAAAGTTGCAAAGACTAAAGTCTCAAATCCAAAGAGATATTCTTTATAAAAGTTAAGAGTTAACCACACCTACCTAAAACGGCTCGTTCTAACACGCCCCCACATACCTACGTCACGATGTGGGAAGATTTGCATAACACAGCCCAAATGTTCACGCAAAGAAAGAAGACGTAACTTTTATTCTCGCTGTAGTATAGTTGTTG
>NW_015640493.1:562422-565944 GCF_001515625.1 Sinocyclocheilus rhinocerous
TGTGTGACGCATTTTATGGAAGACTGTTTCCTGAACCTGCAGAGTAACATTAGCCTACAATGCGTCTGTGGCTCAGTGTCTGTTTCTATAAAGTGGGGCAGTTCCAACTTTGCAAGGACAGTCTGGCGCTTCTGACTCACAGCCTGTAAGTAAGTTTTGCCACTGATGATTCAAACGCGAGTAGCGCTTGTTGTTTGTCGTTTCTCCGATCACAAATGCAGACATGATTTTATGTTTACGCGGCGCGATATGTAACGCAACGCGTAAAAACACAGTATAAGCCATTATAATAATAATGTCCCCACTGGATGCAACAAATGCCTCGTTTGTAATGGGTTTTATTGGTTTTGTCTTGCCGTGCCAGGAGACGGCATCACAGTATGTTAAGAGGCGTAACATTTCCGTCACATGCTTGAGGTATTCGGCCAATCACAACGCACTGGATAGCTGGCCAATCAGAGCACACCTCGCTTTTCAGAACGTTGAGCTTTGTAAAAATCGACGCGTTTCAGAAAGGCGGGGCATAGAGGAGCAACAATAATGTACATTATCTGGAAAATAATGTGTTTTTTAAACCTTAAACAGCATAAACACATTGCCTTACACCAAATACACAACATAATGTTCTTTTTAGCAACGTCATATGACCCCTTTAATATTATCATTTTGTAGAAGCTGAGATTTTTTCCGTATTCTTTTAATAGTAAGTTCACAAAAACAGCATTTATTTAAAATCTTGTATAACATTTTAAATGTCTTTACTGTCACCTTTGATATATTATTTGTGTCTGTGCTGAATAAATGTAATCGTTTATTTAAAATAATTTCTAATTTAATTAAAAAAGTATTAATGTTTAGCTTTTTCGATGTGAACATTTTGGAAGCCCGTTTCCGCCACTGAATAAAAAATAAGAAAAGATTATTGCGACTTTTTAATCTTACAATTCTGACTTTTTTTGTGAATTGTGAGATATAAACTCGCAATTGCGAGCTATAAAGTCAGAATTGCGAGATATAAACTCAAAATTCTGACTTTTTTTCTCAGAATTGCGTGATATAAACCCACAATTGTGAGATAAAAACTCGCAATTCTGACTTTTTTTTTCTCAAAATTGCGAGTTTATATCTTGCAATTCTGACTTCTTTTCAGAATTGTGAGATATAAAATCGCAATTGCAAGTTATAAAGTCCAATTCTGAGGGGAAAAAAAAGACTGATATGTTCTCAGAGTTGCGAGTTTATATCTCATAATTCTGACTAAATAACTCGCTTGGCACGTTTGAGACAGGAAGGGGGTTGTGGAAGGAGACTGGAAAAATGAGCACAGGTCTAACGAAATCGAGGGCAGTAAATAATGTAGAGGGAATTGTAAATGGGAATTGCTCTAATTCAGGTAGAACCTTGCATTTTTTTGGAAAATTGATATTACAGGATAAAGAGCTGTTTGGTTTGAGGTTTGATATTGGTATAAGCTTTATGTAGTGGCCTAACTATTCTAGACGAGATTAACCAGCATTAAAATCTTTTCTATGTAATTTTTATTTATTTATTTATTTTTGTCCAAACTGGCCTTGACTGCAGTAACTAGGCTGCTTGGTTTCCATTTCTGCATCTTCATTATGTGTAGCCCCACCCCAACTAAAATCTCATTGGTCCAAAATCTCCCTCCATTCTACATAAAATATGTTCTGATTGATTGGGAATGTTAATGTTTTTTGGCATCATGCAGAATTTTCACTTCCACTGTTAACAGCCAAATTACTTGCAAATTACTAGCTTGGATCTTGTCACATCATGCCTGATGTAATTATCCACATAGAACATGATCCTAGATGAACAACCTTTGTTGGTCCTAGAACAACACTATCCATAGTCTTAAGCAAAAAAAAAAAAAAAAAACATCTGAAAAAGTGATCAATAGAAGTGTTTTTTAAGCCCTCAACTCTAATATCAGAAATATCAGATCTCAACATAAGGAGAGAATCACCTCTCCGTACACCTTCAGCCACGGCAATGCCATTGGGAATGACAGCTCTTCCACAATGAGCTTGATAATACTCAAAGAAAGCTATTGTTTTCTAGGCTTCAGACAAGGCGTTCTATTACATGATGCATTGTGTCAGGATGCGTTGAAATGGGGCATACCACTCTAGGGTTTGCTTAGGCACCGTGCCACGTTCTCAGTCTGCATCTTAAAAAGCAGTGCACGCTATCAATGTTATTCATTCATTCTCCCATCCTCTTGAAAAGCTTTTAAGGACAAGGAAGCCAGTTTGGAAGACAGCCTGCCCGCACAATACTTGGAGGATTCCAGCTCATCTTTGTAGGAACGTTTCAGGGGACGGCGTGGAGGGCTTCCGCTACGATTTTCAACCGCAGCAATGTAAGGTTCTCCATTTCCTTTTCACCAGCACCACATTAACCTTTTAATTAGCTCTCTGATTGGACCGTGGTTGACCCGCTTGGATCAATTCAATGAAGTCGGCAGGATTTCTTGAGGGGCCCAATTGTGGTTACATAAGCTATTAAAAAGGCTCAGGTAATTAGAAGAATAGTAGAATAAAGTATTTTGTCAATACTTGAACAAGAAGAAAATAATTTAATCAATGTGATTTCTAACTGAATGCATTGTCAAAAATGCTTACAGTAAGTTTAAATTTCAATCAGCAGTTGGAGGGACTGGAAAATGCAGCCTTGGGTGAAGATGTCTGCGGCTTTTTCAGTCACTTTGAGCCGGTGAGTACGTTTCCGGGAGTGATTGATACCATCACTCAGGGCAAAAGGAAAAAATACAAACTTTGGTAGTGTGAGAACAGCATTCCTGAAGCTGAATAAATCAAACTGAGACATGTGGATGACAGATAGATCTTGTCCAGCAGGCAGATGCTGAATCAGAGGCATTAAAACACACAAAACTGCTCTGACTCTGTCTTACGTGGAGCTCTGTCCCCTGAGACAAGAGAGCAGCGGCCCTTGGAGAGTGATTTCCCATACACACAGGTGGTGTGTGTCCATGTGGACCACACAGACAGCTAAAAAGCTTGGTTGAATCAGGGGCCCCTTGCTAATATGGTAATATTTCTATTTCAGTGTAGATCAATGACTTTGTAGCATAGGTGTAAAAAATGTGGGGTTTGTATGATTTTTTTAAGTCATTGAAAGAAATCTTTAATGCTCTCCAAGGCTGCATTTATTTAATCAGTAATACAGTAAAACGGTAATGGTTAAATATTATTACAGTTTGCTGTTTTAATATATTTTATAATGTAATTTATTTTTGTGATTGCAAAGCTGAATTTTCAGCAGCCAGTACCCCATTCTCAGTGTCACATTATACTTCAGAAATCCTTTAATATGCTGATTTGGTGCTCAACAAATACTTATTATTATTATACAGTAAATTTTAAAAACACTTGTGCTGCTTAATATTTTGGTGAAAATAGAGATACATTTTTTCAGCATTTTTGTCATGAATAGAAAGTTCAAAAGAACAGCATTTATTTGAAATAGTTTTTTTTTTTT
>NW_015640493.1:565964-569951 GCF_001515625.1 Sinocyclocheilus rhinocerous
TACCCACTGTATATATATATATATATATATATATATATATATATATATATCAAAGAAAATATAAATACATCAAAGAATCAAAGAAAAGATGTAGAATACATGCATGTTTTACTTTAAATTTTAGTAAAATGTAACTGTAATGCTAAAAATATTTTTAATGAAAAAACATTTTTCACATTTTTGCATTCATCACATTAGAGCTTAATAGAATGGGTAGCAGTTGCCAAGTCTTTATAGAGGTATTGACTCCAGAGTCTTTTCTAGATAGATGAATTCTGGTCCACAGCATTTTTCATTCAATAAAGAGACTGTAGCAACACCAGCTTTAGTCCTCTAGTCATGGACACCAGGGAGTAATTATAAAGTCCAATTCTGAGGGGAAAAAAAAGACTGATATGTTCTCAGAGTTGCGAGTTTATATCTCATAATTCTGACTAAATAACTCGCAACTGCATCACAATTTCGAGATGTAAACTCGCAATTCTGGGAAAAAAAGTCAGAATTGTGAGTTTATATCTCGCAGTTCTGACTTTATTTGTCAGAATTGCGACTTTTTTTTTAAGCCCTCAACTCTAATATCAGATTAATGGGTCAATTATTCTAGTTTGAACATGTATGGCATGGTTAAATCATGTTATTTCAAGCAAGTGTCATTATAAAAGGTTACATGTAGGCCATAACAAGAGATGTTAGCCAGAAAGGTCTATTTAATATTCCTTTAAACCATCAGTGTAAGACACCACGTCTTTAATGTATCACAGCTGCTGGAAATCAGCCCTCACACATGACAGACAATGACCTTGGTGTCTCATTAGTATGTTCGTTTAGTGTGTGCGATGATTAACAGTCCTGCTGGGGCCCTCCTGTCCATTGTGTTCAGCAGCCAAACTGCCTGAAGGATCCTAAAAACACCAGAGACAGTGAGATGAACTGTCCCAATGTGACACTAACACACCTGCAAAAAGCACATTTTATTAAAATAATCTACACAAAAATGACAATTCTGCCATTATTCACTAAACCTTCATGCCATTCCAAACCTGTACGACTTCTTTGGAACACAAAAGGACAGGTTTTGTATAGTGCATTTCGGTCTGTTCATCATACAAATCTATTATATGACTTCAGAAGGCTTACAAGAGTACAAGCCATTTGAACTACTTTTATGATGCTTTTATGGTGCTTTTTGTCATTTTGGAGCTTGACAGTCTCAGTTCTTACTCACTTTCATTATACTGAAAAGAGGATGTTATTCACATATCTGTTCTTTTGTGTTTCACAGAATAAAGTCATATGAGTTTGGAACAACATGAGGGTGATTAAAAAGATGACAGAAATTTAATAAATTGAATATATCTCTATAGCAGAGTTGGCTGGTGATGATCTTTGATTTGGCCATCGTGCCATATTATAAAAGACATGCCAAAAACAATCCATTGGAGCATATCCTCATTTCTAATTTATTTTTGTGTTTTAACGCTTTTGTTCTGTTTGTGCATTGAAATGTAAGGGATTTTTTTTATTTTACATGTGGTGTATATTTTTGGCCCTTCATAGTGAAAAGCTTGGGCACCTCTGCACTTGCATTGTATATTCAGACCAAAGATGTCATGTTAGTGACTTTGGAAAGATGATATTATTCACCACATGACTTGTGCTGGTTTCAATCTGGCACACAGAGCTGAAACATCTGTTTGTTTTTGATATTGAAATTCTTAAGCGAAAATGGCTGCACAACATCTACACAATCGAGTTGAATTTCACATTCCAAATCAATATAAATTATTTTTTTTTTTATAACATTACAAATGTCTTTACTGCCACTTTTGATCAATTTCATGTAAGGTTTTTTTTTCATGCTACCACCACTGCTTCATAGCATGTCACATTTCACCCTCACTGACAATGATTGCATTACATTATTAAGACAATTAAAATACAACACGGATAGGACATTTCAGCGCACAAATCTCCACAGGTGTCTACCAGGCCCGGCTGCCAGCCGTTTGTAATTTAAGGGTCACAGCATGTTTCCATTTCTGTTTAAATCAAATTAACCCAACATCTATTTATAGCTGCCTTGCTCTGTGAATATGCTGGTGGATCCAAGAACCTGGTTGTAGTAGTAGTAATAATAGTTGTATACTGTTACTCTGTCAACAATTGTCTCATTTGTTTCTATTTCTATCTCTCCTTAGGAATTTTATGAGAAGCATCTGAGATCGATACTTAAATGAAACATAACTGGGAACTCCATTACGTCTCCTGAGCAATGAAAGAGCAGCCTTTGAGTTATAAAATATTCTTCTGGGAAGGTCTAAGATGGAAAATGAGAAGTATGATTGTAGATGGCATGCAGATTAAAACAGAAAAAGAATGAAAAATGCTAATGTTGACCTCAATCCTCAAGATTACTACCGATGCCCGAATGTGCTATATCACTTCAAAGACTTGTGCAGAAGTGCTTTCTCCAACAATTATCCCTCTCACTCAACGTCTATCTTTTGGTGTCATCATTGTTATTCAAGCGCAGATGAACGATTTTACTACTGATCAAAGTCTGCATCTGGGCCAGCATAGCAAAGCTGCCTCAATGGCAAACGGCTTTTGAGGATATGCAACAATATTTTGACTATTCACATCATACTGTTTTATTTGACTCTAAAGTACTTCGTTTGAGCTAGGGCTGGGCAAAAAAATCGAATGCGATTTTCATGCGAATCTTGTCAGTAAAGCCGCTTCTGGTGATTAGTAGTAAATCTCCAGCACGTGCTTTCATATGGAGCGGCATTTACTACACAGAGCCGTAGTTAACTGACATGCTACACAAAATCGCATTCAAAATCGGCAATGAATCGCCTGCGATTCTGAATGCGATTTTGTGTAGCTTGTCAGTGAACTGTGGCTCTGTGTAGTAAATGCCGCTCCATCTGAAAGCACGTGCTGGAGATTAACTACTAATCACCAGAAGTGGCTTTACTGACGAGATGCGCATGAAAATCACATTCGATTTTTTGCACATCCCTAGTTTGAGCATTTAAGTGCCTTAAAAATGGTCCTCCTTAACAGGAGATAATGATTATTCCAACCAGAAAAAGGTAGGTTACAGCCAGGGGCCTTATAAGTAAGGGCACCTATTCATTCAAATAGCTGAGCTCTTACACCTTCTATGTTCACACATTTTTTTCAGGCTTGTTTAATATTCTTAAGTTGTAGATAAACACTCAGCATAAGGAAGCTTTTCACTTCACTTGAGAAAGTAGGGCCTAATTCCGAATAAACAGACAGACATGTTCTCCCAGGTTGCATTTGAATGCTGACCTTTGACCTCTCGCTCTTTCTAACGTACAAGTAGACCATGTAAGCCATGTAAACGTGTAGCCACACATGGGTTGTTTGACGCCTGTGAAAAGCTAGTTTTCTGACAGCTTGTGTTTATTATAACAAGTGCCGGAATTCAGTCTAATGAAGGTTTTATTATCTATAAATAAGGTCAACTGGAGCCAAAGCGCAATGAGTGAAGCGTTTAAGAGAAAGGACAATCAGCAGATGATTGACAAGAGCTGCTGGCACTTCTGACTGTTTTTCTAACGTCTCAAAGTGATGGTAAGATGACTATGTTCTCTCACAGTTTACTTGTAGCTTATCACGGAGTGTGATTGTGAATAGATTTTTGACAATTTACTTGATTCATCAAATGTTGCCCATATGTTTGTATGACAAACTATTGTATGATTGTTTGGAAATTTATATCAGCATGAATAGTGCTTTCAACATTAGAAAATCATCCCTATCAATCAAATACAGAGACATGTATACAGCAGTTGTATATATATATTTATATGACAAAATAGGGCCCAGAAGTCTGAAAATCTGAAGTTTCATTCAAATGCGAAAATGAACAGCATTTTACAAATTTGACGATTTTACAACAAAGAGATAAAATCAATAAGAAATATATGACATTGCATACAATTATTATGCATA
>NW_015640493.1:569961-581823 GCF_001515625.1 Sinocyclocheilus rhinocerous
CTAGTCATGGACACCAGGGAGTAACCATGCTGCCACACTGATATCCATTATAGTTGAGGAGAGCACATGGGAGAAACGCAAAGGGTGAGTGAGAAGGCAACAGTAAGCCATAAAGTCTGATTTCAGCCACCTGTGCTCCTGTACACAGCTCATTCTTTCTGTGTGACATGCTGTGCACAGATAATTTCGCTTATGCAAATGTTTTTTGTTAAAAGAAAATTATTGGACATGCTTCAGAGAAACGAGCTGAAGAACAAAACCAATGAGAGAAGAATGTAGAGAAGTTTGAATTAGAAAAAGTTGGATGAATTATTAAAGTCTTTTGCACATCCACCTTTTCCCCATTATGCCAAACCAGTGGCCTGGTAATTAAAGTCATGCACTGATGGGATTGGTGCGTTCTGTGCCACCGTGCTCCTTTATTGCACTCTGTCATTTTGGCACGTTTGAGACAGGAAGGGGGTTGTGGAAGGAGACTGGAAAAATGAGCACAGGTCTAACGAAATCGAGGGCAGTAAATAATGTACAGAAGGCTTACAAGAGTACAAGCCATTAGAACTACGTTTATGATGCTTTTATGGTGCTTTTTGTCATTTTGGAGCTTGACAGTCTCAGTTCTTACTCACTTTCATTATACTGAAAAGAGGATGTTATTCACATATCTGTTCTTTTGTGTTTCACAGAATAAAGTCATATGAGTTTGGAACAACATGAGGGTGATTAAAAAGATGACAGAAATTTAATAAATTGAATATATCTCTATAGCAGAGTTGGCTGGTGATGATCTTTGATTTGGCCATCGTGCCATATTATAAAAGACATGCCAAAAACAATCCATTGGAGCATATCCTCATTTCTAATTTATTTTTGTGTTTTAACGCTTTTGTTCTGTTTGTGCATTGAAATGTAAGGGATTTTTTTTATTTTACATGTGGTGTATATTTTTGGCCCTTCATAGTGAAAAGCTTGGGCACCTCTGCACTTGCATTGTATATTCAGACCAAAGATGTCATGTTAGTGACTTTGGAAAGATGATATTATTCACCACATGACTTGTGCTGGTTTCAATCTGGCACACAGAGCTGAAACATCTGTTTGTTTTTGATATTGAAATTCTTAAGCGAAAATGGCTGCACAACATCTACACAATCGAGTTGAATTTCACATTCCAAATCAATATAAATTACCTCAGATGCCCGACTGTGAAAGATATACAGTTACGGAGATGAAAACAGATGTCTCCATCAGCCAGACTGAGATAAGAATTTGTTTTTTGTCTGTTTTTATTGATAGGAAATTTGAAAATTGCCTTATGCTTTTAAAACAGCAATAAATGTCAGTGTGGTTTGGAGTTGTGTTTGAACACTTTTCAATGTGCTTACCATCCCTGCAACTTCATTCATGACTAGCAGCATATTTTTTCCTGCCTTCAGTATGTATTTGTATAATATTTATTTTCTGTTTTCATTCACTTGTCTGTTATTCTATGTGTCCTAGGCTCAACAACAGGTCATTTCCCAGGACGAGGCACAGGAGGAAGTCACTTTGCCGTAACATAAACAGGATTATTTTAAATCAAATTTCACAGCATTCTGAAGCAGAGCTGCAAGAAAGCGTGCTCAGTGCTTTGAAAGACAGCTCTGTTTCAAAAGGGATGGAGAACGAGAGTGATATTGAAGGAGTAAGAGGGAGAAATGTACTTTTATCACAGGAATATAGATGCGGCCCACTTTGCAAATTGACTTCGAAGGCCACAGTTCTGCAGTATTTCTGCACCCACCCGCCCCTCACTTTGAGAAATATACAGCTGAAGTCCAATTCTGCAAGGATGCTTCGTGATTTACGGCGTGGAGGGATGTGTTCCCATCTGGGACTCCAGCCACTGCCGGACAGGAGATTTACAGGTACAATGACACCACTGATTACTTTCGGACGCCGAGGGGAAATGGACACAGTTTGTTTTTCTCCCCTTTCCATCTTTAAGACCTGGACTGAGCATGGTTGAGTCCCTGGGCTTACATTTGGGTCTCTGTCCCCAAGCAGCGGCATCGAGGTTCATTTATGGACACACACAGGCTAACTTGGACAAGTTCAAGATGATAAATAACATACGCAGACGGATGGGAAACTCATACTGTATCTCCATCGACGAGAAATGCAGAGACATTGTCATGACCCCAGAAACCACACTTGCTCTAGGAGGCATTCGACTCCTTCCCTCTCGTTTTGACAAATTTGTGAGTCTTCCTGTGCGTTCTGAGGAGGCCAAACCATGGACATGCAGAGTTCAGCCAAACCCAATACAGTCTGAAAACAAATGCTAGGGTTCGGCTGACCTCACATTGGACTTAATGGCTTGATAGCTTTGTATATATGGCTTCCGACAAATGAATTCACTTCTTTTTCATTTACCAACAACAAGAGGCCCAAATCCATTCAAGTCAAGTCCAAGTCATTTTTCTTCACATGGAAATTCTGAAGACATTTTCAATTTCATACACGGCACAGAAACCATACTAAAGACATTTGTGTAATATAAGCTGTGAGGAACTCTTTTGATGATCGCGACACGTCTGTGTTCCGCCCAGCCCTACACAAACAATGTGCCTGCTTGTCTGTCTGCCTGCCATGCATCCTCAAAGGGACATGAAGTGTCTCATATACATTTGACACAAAGAACGGGTTATGTGACATAAACCAGATGGGCTCGTCAGTAGGACCCGACATTGTGGTTTCTCAAAGACCGCAGACTTGCTTGATCGCTCCACCCAGGGCCTGCTTGCTGGCAACTGGGAGGCGACTCACAGTCATTCGTCTTCTCACAAGTTTGGGTGAAAAGCATTTGGGAAGCTTTGTAAGATTGATGATCCATGGCCAGGGGCTTAACCCCTGAGTCTCACAAAGAAAGCATGAGCTCGGACGTAAACACGTAGGACAAATCGTAGGGGCTGGGAACACCTGTGGCTCCACAATATTATTTACTCCAAAAATAAGTGTTTTCCCTAAAAAATTTGTCTGGCATGTTCATAACTCTCAAATAAAATCAAAATATTCTTCAAAGAGCATATACAAAAACAGTTTGATCTGAAAGGGTTTGGGTTCCATTGACATTAATAAAATTGACCTAAAATTCTTTACAAACTGTGCGTTTTGCCCCCCCAAAAATAAAAAAAAATCCATACAAATTTAAATTGACATGAAGGTGAGTAAATGGCATTATTTTTGGATTAACTATTCCTTTAACACGCTCTCTTTTTATCTATAGATGTGACTATAAGAGTATCTTTTAAAATAAACTCATTCCACAGCCTGATCCTGGTATTTCTGGATGGTGCCATCCCGAGTGAAGAAAGGAGGGGCCGGTGCATCTGACGCCCCGTGGTTGACGAGCACCAGGGCGCCAGGCGAAAGCTTGTTAGACAAACTCTGACAACAAGACGCTGCCCTTGAAAATCAATTATAAACACAGCATCTGCATCTGTTTCTGCTCGCAGTTTTGTGGGGCTGTCTGTCTTGGATTTCGGTTTTATCCTCCCTCTCTTTGGGCGGTTCAAACGGCCATCCCTGAAGGATTAGTGTGAGTTTTTAAACCCAAAGGGACAGAGTGTGTAAATTATGAATGGGTGAGCAAGAGTGATGACAGGTCATGGCACCCGCTGCTTATTGGGATGAGCAGTTTATGGGAGCAGTTGGGGTGTTTTTCATTGGATCTGCCTCCTGTTCCCAACAAGAAAACAATCATAAAAAATGACTTTGACTGGTTAAAAAGGGGTGCAGACAAGTTTGCGCAGAGGAGTTATCGGTTAAGGTCCTCTAATGGCCCTTTAGGGCTCGGCTTACACAACCTGGGGCCCATGGTTACTCACAATTGTTTTAGCATGCCACCATTCCGTTCCACCAACAAATACCAAGTCCTGTGCTGACTAACAAAAAAGAGTAAGTTTAGTTCAAAACTACATAATCGAAATGTTAAAGTAACCCAGGGAAGGCCTACCTAATTTCTATCTACAGTAATTGTTCACAAATCTTTCAAACTCGTATGACTATTTTTGAGTCGATGGAGGACAAAAGGAATAATTTGTGTTAATTCAAATATGATGTTTTAAGACATATCAAGTCTGACATCAGTGACATAAATTTTTTTCTTGTGCCTCATCATTGGTGTGACATATCTTGACATACTATACATTATTTGTGTCAATGTGACTACTTTTCTATGTATGTAATGTATAGCCTATTTTATAATGGTTTATGCAGGGCCGTTATTGTTAGCTAAAACTGAAACTATTAAAAATCTATTTTGTTTATTTAAATACAGCTGAAATAAAATACAAAATAAATAATAAATACAAGATTTAAAAAAAATGAAAACTAAAATCAAAATTATAAAAAAAATAAGTAAAGGTTAATTCAACATAATAATAGCATATAATAGTACAATAACCATTATATATATGGTATGAAGTGGTAAAAAAAAAAAAATGTAATTTTACAAGACAATTTTGCAAGAAGCCTTTTTCCTTTCTTTCTCCCTTCCCAGCTTTTCATGCGTATGGAAAACCAGGCAAGGCTCTTGTGGAATTAAGGTAAGATGACTTTGTGGAGATTCAGCTTCTCTTATTGCTTGTATTATTTACTTATATTCTCTCTCTGTTTTCAGCATGATTGGCCTCATGTTGGGGACATGCATTGCTTTCTATGTCGTCATCGCAGATCTGGGGTCCAACTTCTTTGCTCAGCTGCTTGGGCTGGAGGTAAAATATAAGCTTTTAGGTTTTCATGTGAATAAAATTGTTAAATCCTTTTGTTACTCTAACACATTTCTTCCAAATCAATTAATGATAAGCAGTTCACAGAACTGATCGTTGCCCTTGTTCATAAACCTTCTGAAATGATAAAATCAAAGGCCATTATCTTAAAAAAAAAAAAAAACAGTGCTGAGCTGTGTGTCATGTAACCATAACAAAATTACTTCATACACTTTATATAACTTTAGTGTAGATGAGATCACAGTTTCTGTGTGAAAATGAACTTTTTATCACACCTGCCAGTGACAGGCGAATTGAGAAATTTGACTGGTTATAAATATTTCTTGCTGGCCACAAATCTGTATTTTACTTTTTTTTTTTTTATATAATAATTGACATAAAATGGGGATTATTTAGCTTTTTTTTTTTTCATTTTTAGCTGTATAATTCTGTCAAACAACATAGCTCATTGTGTCACTTGCAGCATCTAATGCAAGATGAGAGATCCTTTTGTTAAACGAGACCAATCACAAAAACATGACTTGTCATAATAGGGATTTTGTTTCTTGTATTCTTGTTTTGGTTGCTTAGTCGTTACTGAATATTTAACATGTTTTCTGGACAATACAGAATTTGAGCTGAAAATCTACTAAAGATGTATGGTACAAAAAAAAAACCCCGGCTCATGCTAATCTCTCTTTCTTGTTTTTTCTTTTTCTTTCTTTCTCTCTTACTTTTTTATTTTGGTAATTTTTGGTAATGCTATTGTTACTGCTATTGTTATTGATGCTGTGCATTAGCAAATAGTTGTAGGCATATATATTTGCTCCGGCATACACACAAGTCGCTTTATAAATAAAATCTTGAGCACTATTTTGCATCATATTGTATATCTGTTCCATGAATGCATGACTCTGACAAAAACCCTTCAGTACATTTCAGTCACAGTCCCTTTGTTCATCCGTCTTCTTTTCTTTCTCCTTGTCCTGAAAGAATACTTACAGTCTATCTCAAGAAGTTACATTCTGACATGATGAAAGACCGCCACAGTGGATGAGACCTCTGTCTGTGTGCTCTGAAAAGCGCAGTGTGTTAAGCAGATCCATCCAATCAGGCTGCATTGTTCTGAAGCCCTTCAGGCCATCTGCCTCTCAGGTTGGTCAAAGCTGAAAACCTTGTGCTGAGCAGGATGTGGAGGCATGTCTAGCTTTATGACCTCTCTATATCTATAGTCTTTACCATATGGAGCATCTAATTCAATTATCATACACCTCTATATGACAATAGTCATTGTATCTATTCTGAAGGCTGAGGGCAGCACTTAGAAGAAGTCTAGAAGAACAAAGTGTATGAGAATTCTTGATTAGCATCCTTGGTTACAAATGACACTTGAGGACTCAGTGAGAACCATTACTACGTTTACCATATTGTCTTTGTGAAGACAATTCACAGTCAACTCGAGTTTAACGTATTGAGCAAATAACATAATTTTTTTTTTTTACATAAATTCTGCAATCTCTTCTTATAAACGATTAATAGTTCTTGCTGATAATGTGCAAGTGTTCAATCAGATTTGTCACTATGGACATTATTATAATAAACGAACAATTTCCTGATCTTATTTTCTCATCCTCATTTTTCTGTTCAATGCATTGTCAACAAGCACACAAATGATGTTATTCTTGGGGAATCAGATTACATTAATTGCTGCAAATCGTGGAGCAAAACAACAATGAACCCAGCTGAATTGAGGCTTTTCTGTACTTCATCAGAAAAGGCCAAATAAGTTTAGCACAGCGATATTTCTCTGATATTTTTGAATACTGTATTATTTTATTTATAATAAAAAGAACATGAAAAGCTTTTCTTTTATTCATTTTTCTTACATTTAATTACGAGCTATCAGTGAATAATTTAGACTTATTTTAAGTAATTTAAAAGTTATTTCTTTAAAGACATACAAGACTTGACTAAAACTTTTGAACAATTCCATCATTACTGCACAACAATAATAATAAAGCTTATTTATTTATTTATTTATTTAAAGTTTTTGTCCTAACCAGCCATAAAATTCAGCAGGACATTTGTCTGTCATTTGGTTATGATTTTTGCAGCATCATGCTTTGTAGCCCATCCACAGTGAAGTCTAATTATTTCAAAATCCTGCAAATAACTACAAATTAAACATCAAATAAACTTTTTAGGACACAGGTTTAAATATTAGGTCAATATAGGCCTATGTATTGTAAGTACACACATGCACAAGATATCAATCTCATATAAAAAATAAAAATAAAAAATAGTGCACACACACAAAGAGTCTATACTATTGTAAAGTGCTGCAGGCTCATAGTCTTTTCTTGTAGTCTGATTTCAAGTGAGACAAAACCTACCAACACAATAGCGTGCACCTCAAATCAAACCACTCTAAAAAAAAGTTCACAGGGTCAAAGCTGCAGTCCCGTCTTGTTGCACAACTCCTGTCTGTGGGAGCTGAATAGAGCTCGTGATCTGTGGCTGTTAGAACATACCGCTGGGCATTGCTGAGTCTGACATTCATCAGAACTGCATCTGGATAGGGGGGCGAGATTCGATCATGTAATCTGCTAGGAGAGGATGGGAGGGCTGGCCAGGAAGCGGCCATAATGAATGAGATGAATCAGGGAAATGGGTTTGGATGGCGGGTTTCAACCACCAGGCCTTTAATACTGGAGGAAGATATGCAGGATCATAAGGAATGTCTATTTACTGATAAAATGGAAATTGATCTTGATCTCACATTTCTCTTCTTAGGAGATCTTTAATAGACAATATGAACAGTATCTCACAAAGTAGGCTGAATCATCTCTTTGTATAATGGGTTATCAGACGTTGCAAACTACTATATCAGTATTAGGAAATTATGAATCACGTACGAGACGTGCAATAAGATAGAAGACCATTGCAGGTCTTGGTAGCCCATCCACAGTAATGATATGTTGTATATCTATTGTATTTTTATACTGATACATTTTTCAAGTAATGTTTTCTTATTTTTCAAGTTGTTTCAGACACACAGAAGAGTCTTGACTAAAATAAAGCTTTTGAACATTTCCATCGTTATTGCACAATAAGTTAAGAATTAAAACGATTAGAATAAGAATCTATCAAATCAGACAAGGCCAGCTGCTGGCAAATAACTTATAATAATTCTCACATTGTTGTTGTTCACATGTCTAACACATATTTATTATTTTTAATGCGTTCATTTATACCTTTCACTTCACTGGGTTTATTTTTATTTTTATTATTTATAACAGCTCAGATAGTTTTCTAGTATTGTCAAATGTCTGTAACTCAAGACTCGCACTGTACTTTGCTTCGTAAGCGTGCTCACGTGTTACAGCAGCCAGCAGGAAACACGTCACAGGAAACACTTCGCTTCCGAGAGCGAGGTCAAGATGGCGCGGTGCACCAGGTGAAGGGGACTCAGCGGCAGCGGGTCGTTCGCTTGTAGAACATGTACAAAACACCATGTAGTAGACTGACGGGAGTCTGGAAATGCCTTCCGCGCGATGGTATTAATAACTATATTATGTTAATGAAGCGTATGTGAGCTTTCGCTCTTTCCGGGGTGGTATTTTAAGAGAATGCTAGGCGGTTAGCCTAGCCACTGAAGCGCTACTGCAGCAGTATGACCTTACAATATCAACACAGTTTACGTGACATTAACCTATTTTTCAAAGTGGTCCCAGTAACTACGTGCACTGACATAGATATACAAGTATTTTTCTGCTGTGTTCTGCATATTTTGCTTGCGGCAAATCATCATTTGACTTGCTTTGCTCACTATTTGAAATATATAAAAGCTTTGTGTGTGTGTGTTTGTGTGTGTGTGTGCAGAGAGAGAATATTATGTGCTGAAATTGAAATTTGTATAATTGAAAAACTGCTGTATTGTCTCCAGTGCTGCCAACTGCTTTCAATTGAAAGTAGCTAAAACTGGTAGCTAAATGTCACTAGATGACATCACAATGGCAAATTCACTGATCTATATAAAGATGAACGTAGATATTTGGGCAAGATGAGAACTTAGATAAGGTTTGTACAAGAAGTTGCTATATTTGTCCCTAAACTTTTGAAAAAAGTCTCAAAAGGGGCGGGGAAGTCACTAAATCTAGCTACAAAGTAGCTAAATTGGCAACACTGATTGTCTCCTTGTGAGTGTTGCATGTGTAATTTGACATGATGCAATGTGTTGTTTGGCATGACGTCACTGGGAGGTTGTCATACCTCTAAGTAAATTTAGTTGATTTGACATGGAATTGATACATATAAAGCATATACTATGCAATTGATAATTTTAATAGGAACGTTTCACGTTTTATAAAATTAAATGGTCTGACTCCATATTTTTCTCACATTAAAAATCACTCCAAAAGGTATTGTTATACACAGTTGTAAAGGCAAAAAGTCAATTAAAGCTTACAACATTGTGAGCAGGTGTGATATTTTTGCATGAAGTGGCAACACATTTGTATTGCGTATTTTATATATTGTGTTTTTAATGTTATTGTATTATTTTATTTTTTTAAATTATGCATTTTTACTTTTGAATTAATATTTATCATTGTATTTTTTGCTGTTGTCATGTTCTTGTATGTGCCATTGACTTAAACAATTATCAAGTATTGTCTTCTCTTGTTGAAGGTTTGCTTGGTGTCAGTGTGCAGCAGAAGCTCATTGCAAATGCATCTAGGAGTCACATGAGCGTCAGGAGTCTGATTCAACTCTGCAGGAAAAATCAAGCAGAATGGATCACGTTCCAGCATCTCTGCTTCCTGAAGAGACAGGTATAGGCTGTGAAGTGCTGCCTTTATGGGTGCATAAACAGTAATACATTGACCAAGGCAATTCAGCTCTAAAATGATCTGTTTATAGACATTATTGATATCTGTAATTATTATCTATTTCTATATAATATTATTTATTTTTCTTTTAAATTGTTGCAAAATAAATTAGGCATATGCAAATTCCATGTAACATATATATATATATATATATATATATATAAATAAATAAATAAATAATCAGACAAATAAATAATCAGTCAAATAAATATTCAGCATTTTAACCATATTTCTTCCATCTTGCCACAGTATGTGAAGAGCAGCAGCAGTCTCTGCCAGAGAGCGAGAGCCAAGCAGGAGCCTGTTGCCTCTGCGCTGGATGATCGAGATGATTCGGTGGTCAGTCAGGTTCAGCAGATCCCAGCCTTAAAGCCTGAACCAGGTACTGTGGTGCCGACATGTGACCAGATTGAACCAGAAGCAGCCAGGGCAGCCCGCTTGGAGGCCCGGCAGTGGAAGGAGTTGAAAGTTGAATACAGTGATTTACCAGGGATTTACGCACGGCTCTCCAAAATTAAATTAACAGGTATGATATGTTTTATGTATTTTGTACGAATGAAAGTCATATTGCGATATAAGATACTGTTAGTTGAACATGAACTTGTAGTTGCTTATGCAGTAATCAAAGCTAAACTGCTGATCATGAAGCTCATGGAAAGTTAAATGTGATACTTAATCTAAAAAAGCACTGACTTGTCTAGTGATTGATTATTAAGTTTAATTGCTTTCTTATGGTTAATAATGTAATCAGTTTAAAAAATAGTCTTAGCCCATTAAGTACTTTGGCAGTTTTCATCCTTTTAAATTTTCTTTAGCTTTTTCTGAAAGGACAATATTTTATGTGGTGAGCATTCCACTTACATGTCCTGCATAATTAACTTGCATAATATGCTGGAAGTTAGATTTCTGACAAATTTTAGAGATATGATAGCATGACAATTTATCAGTGTCTAATAGCCTAATGAGAACACTCTTGAATACCAGACACTCTTCTTTTGTTGTTGTTGTTGAATTGATGCATTTTTTTTTTTTACAATATGTTAAAACTCCATTGTATTTAATATGAAATGCTGCCAAAAGTTTTTTTTGTGTAATTTATGATCAGTTATTTGATCATTTTTAGTTATTTGTTCATTATTTTTTAATGTACTTTTGTCATTACATTTTTCTAAAAACTGAAGTTGCCTTTTGAACTAAATCAATAAGCTACTTTGTAACCTCACTCTTTCTTTCTCTCTGTAGCTCTTGTGGTTACTACAGCAGCTGCCAGCTATGCCATGGCTCCAGTGCCCTTTGACCCTGTCACGTTTTTGATGGCTTCGTTCGGAACGTTTCTCTCCTCCTGTACAGCCAATTCCATCAATCAGGTCAGCCACCCCATGCACATTCATAAAATAACTTCACACTCAGCAGAACATGACTGGACCAAACACATCATGAAGCCGAGTGATCTGACATCCAGCTGGAGCAAGCTAGCAAGTGTTAGACCACTTCATCGTGCGTGTGTGCGTGCGTGTGTGTGTGTGTATTAAAAGCTGTGCATGTCTGATGTTGTGTACTTTTAGATCTGAAATTCATTGTACATTTGGATACTGTGACTAAGTAATCAAAGCAAACTGATTAATTACCACGAACTTGGACATTTTGAGATTACTGGCATCTGCTATGACACATTAACATAAATATTTATATATTTATAATATAATACTTAATGTATGTGTGGGTGTGTGTGTATATTAACATAATTTTCCTGCCTAATTCTCATTATTGTAACATTATTTTTATTACTGTAATATATAATTTATTGATGTAATATTTATCTATCCATCTATATATATATATATATATATATATATATATATATATTGTATATTTACACACATACGTATATTATTTGTACTATCTGCACAACTCTGTAGACATTGGATTGATTTGAATAACTTTAATGTACTTGAATTGTGCACTAGGGTTGTGATGGTGAGGACATTTTCCCACCGGTTAATCGACATGTGACCACACCGATAATACCGGTATCACCGTGGAGGCGGGGGCGTTTCCTCTTTTCCTCGCTTTCCTTTGCTTTTAAATAGCTAATTTAGCCTATATGTAAAACATAGGACTTTTATTAACAAAACGAATAAAAATACACCATGCTATATGGCAGGCTATGCCTAATATAAAATAACAAATAACTTACATAAAGTTTAAATAGGTAGCCTATACAA
>NW_015640493.1:582205-595376 GCF_001515625.1 Sinocyclocheilus rhinocerous
TCGGTGCCGTGGTGGGCAAGTGACGTAACCGGTGTTGTGGCAAGACTATTGTGCACCAAACACTAGGTATACAGTCATGGCCAACAGTTTTGGCAGTGACATAAATTTTGTGTTTTGCAAAGTTTGCTGCTACAGTATTTGTAGATTATTTTTCCACATGTTTCTATGGTATACTGAAAAACAATGTTAAGCATATCATTAGTTTTAAAGGCTTTTATTGGCAAAAAAAATATAACGAGTCAATATTTACAGTGTTGACCCTTGTTCTTCATAACCTCTGCAATTCGCTCTGGCATGCTGGATATTAGCTTCTGGGCAAAATTCTGACTGATGTCACAATTTGTGGGCTTCTGCTGGTTTTTTTTTTTTTTATAGTTTATAGTTATATGGTAACAAAAATCAGAAATCTCACACTCTTTACCTTCTGCATGGGCAGAACTGGTACTCTATGCACGTGTACTCTTTTTGAGATTCAGTTTTCATGAGATTAACCCAGTTGCAAGCCTAATGTGAATGGATCAGTAATTTCTGAAATCAACCTAATGAATTTGATGGAATTGGACTGAGTACTGTGTAGAATTGTTTTTCTGTACTCTAGATATTTCACTTGCTTTCACACTAACTGGACTTACATTATAGCTTTTACCATGGTTTATTATCCATGATTGCAAAAGTAGTCATCTGACATCTAAAAAAAAATGTGATGACCAGAGTTTGGCTAGATGTGTTGATGCAGGCCCACGGCAGACCACACAAATCCAGTTGTACAGTAGATGGTTAGATATGTATTACCCGCTAGTTTTAGTACTTAACCTCAACTCTGCACAAGCATTCCAGCCAGAGTAATTGCCTACTTGGTGGTCTGTTGATTTTTCTATTGTTTTGCTTGTGTACAGCTAGATGGATGAAGTCTCATTGCAGCGTTGGCTTGACTTCAGTGAGTCCTGCAATGCCCAGCAGAGTTTAATTGTGTTACACAAACAGGGGACACAAGCACTCGATATGGGCTCTCACAGTGCACTTTGTCGTTAGTTTAGAGAGAAAGAAAAGAAATCAGAGCTTAAGTGAGCCAATTGTAAAGTCTTTTGCATTCCGCTCCTGCTGTGTATCTAAAAAAAAATACATTAGGCCAGACTAGCTGTGCTGAGCTTGAATGAGAAGAAACAGAGAGCGAGAAGCGCGCATATGCTCTGATTTGCTCCATCCGTAATCAGCTTTCTGCTCCAAGCGAAGCACGTTCTGTGCAGTAAGGCTCTTCGTGACTCAAGAGTATTAGCCAAATTGAAGACTGTTGCATCAACCCATTGAAACGCCTGTAGATCCTTGACCAAAACACAGGTGTGGCCTGTAATTTGTAGAGGGTCACGTTCACACCAGTGGGTCAAGCCCCAATGGCTTGGTTTACCTGCCAAGCTATTTTTAACAGGAAGATCCTAGACTAGGAGCTTTTTACTCTTTAGTGGGATCTCTGCAGTGCATTTACTCATTATTACATTGTTTGATTTGCCCAAGTTCATTGTGACACACGCTGGTAGCATTTCTTACCTGAGACCTAGATGGTGCAGAAACGAACAAGCAAATATTTGCTTCTCAGGTTGGGCATAAATGCCATTAACCATTCAGATTACTTCATATAGCATTTCATGAATGATTGCTAACCTTTTTGTGATATCCCTAAATTGCATAGGTGTGTGTTTGGTTCACATGTTTCTGACTACAATTTTATCCCCTTCTACCTGATTTATTTGATCATAAGTACAATTAAGTATTGAAATATTATTACAATTTAAAATAACTATTTTCTGTTATAATGTGTGTTAAAATGTAATTTATACCTGTAATGAAAAACCTGAATTTTTAGCAGCCATTCCAGTTTTCAGTGTCACACGATCCTTCAGAAATGTTTAATGTTTTTGTGGAAACATTTTTTTTTTTTTTGGATTCTTTGTTGAATAAAAAGTTCAAATGAGTAGCATTTATTTATTTACTTTTTTTTGTGTAACAGTAAAGTCGGTCTTTAAAGGCACAATATGTAAGATTTTTTTATTAAAATATCCAAAAACCACTAGAACAGTGTTATATAGTTTGCTGACTTGTGTACTTACATTATCCCAAATGTTTCGAAGTATGTTTAAATCCAGAGAAATAAGCAATTTTAACTAGTGACACGGACCTGGCTGTGGGGATAAAGACGACAACTCCCATGATTCCACACTCAGTCACGGCATCATCAAACTACGCCTTCGTCTATTTGTTTATTTTGAATATGCGCCCTCTAGCGGCGAAAATTACACATTGTGCCTTTAAGTGAAGACTTTACTGTCACTTTTGACCAATTTAATGCATCTTTGTTGAATAAAAGTATTAATTTATTTTAAGAAAGTTCTCATCTAGTAATCTTGAATTTTTATGTTTTGATAATTTAGTGCTTAAAAGGTGTCAGAACGCTGTTGATTAGCATGCTGAATAACAGACTGCAAATTTGAATTGATACTAAATGAGTAATTCATAGGATGAGTTAAACATGGGTGAAAAACTTGGATAGACATGAAAGGTTTAAAGAAATCTTATAGCCAAAAAAAGCCAACTCATTCTCCAAGTCATTTTTGAAGTTCTTGAGATGGAGAAAAGGTTGATTAGCTATAATTGACATCTTTGCACAATTTAAAATCAAGGCTCACCTGGTTTTTAAGTGTGTTTAACAATGAAATGGAGACAAGGTATAAGAGTCCGAGGTAACGGCTGAACACGGCGCGTGTGAAGGCGGACAGATGGGCGCTCTGTAAATTTGTTGCGTTTGATGTGCTTTCTTTGAAGTTCTAATTGAGCAGGAACAGTGAGGAGGGATGGAGTACTTAGAACAAGTCCATCAATCACGTGTGCTTTTATATGCCAAAAAGCATGTTGACGCACAGGCAACAGATGTTAGTTTTATTATTTAAGTGGAACTTGGATATTTCTAATGCATTCTTTGGTTTACTTCGCTCTGTACTGTCTAGATGGCCTTGTGATTTCCGCAAGTGTTTCTGAAGGTTCAGTCTGAGACTAATAGGCTTTCTGTGGCTTCAGAGGACATTTAATCCATAGACCGTGGAGCTGGCTTTCTTGTGGCAAATGGTTAGCATTTGCACGGACTCTTCACTCCACACATATGTATGGGAACGTACAGTAGGGAAAGAGCCTGTGTCTAGCCTTGGTTTTACGTGGTGGATGTGTACACATTTAACTGCAGCCTCAGTAGTGCGTCATAGTAGACAGCAGGGGTGTGTGGTATGACCAAAATCATATATCACAGAATGAGTAATAAGACTGTAGCTGTATATATATCAAGTATTTTTGCTGGATTTTCAAAGAATGGTTGATAATTATATGTAGTCATATGTGGTAATGTCGAGTTTTGGATTATCAGGTGAATTACATACTTAATTTAATTAAATTTATTTTAAATTTTTTTTGGAAATGGGATGTTAAGTTAAGTTACGTTACGTTACGTTACGTAAAGTTACGTAAGTTAAGTTCTTTTTTGGAACTTGGATTTATGTCAGGGGTGTCAAACTCAATTCCTGGAGAGCCGGATCCCTGCAGAGTTTAGATTCAACCCTAATTAAACACACCTGATCTAACTTATCAAGTCCTTCAGGCTTATTTGAAAACTACATGGTATGTGTGTTAGAGCAGGGTTGGAACAAAACTCTGCAGGGCTCCGGCCCTCCAGGAATTGAGTTTGACACCTCTGACTTATGTGTACATTATATTACATTACATTATAATATATTACATCATAACAAAGTTAAAAACGAGAGAAACAAAACTGTAAAACTGTTTGTGATGCATCTCATTTTGTATTTTCTCAATGTTTACTCAATATTATTATATATTACTTAATGTTTTATTGTGTCTCTTGCATTTAAAGGGTTAGTTCACCCAAAATAAAAATTAGTCCATAAATTACTCACCCTCAAGTCATCTTAGGTGTATAAGGCTTTCGTCTTTCAGATGAATCCAATCTGAGTTATTTTAAAAATGCTCTTGGATCTTTCAAGCTGTTTAATGCCACTCAGCAGGTGTTGCAGTGCATCAGTCCAAAAGAAGTGAAATAAAAAGCGCCCATCCTTAATAAAAAAGTGTCTCACACGGCTCCGGGGTAGTGACCGTTGTTTTGTTTTGATCTCTCCCCTGCAGTTCCGCATTCGTCACTTCTGAGCGGCGCATGCGCAACGCCAACATCCTACGTCATCTGCCCAGAGCTGCTTCCGTGTACAACAGTGAGCGCAAGCTAGATAATAAATTGATTATTACGTTTTAAATATGGTTATTTTTCTAACAAAAACGCATCGATTCGCTACAGGAGGACTTTGTTCACCCCCCGGTACTGTGTGAGACACTTTTTATTAAGGATGGGCGCTTTTTATTTAACTTCTTTTGGACTGATGCACTGCAACACCCGCTGAGTGCCATTAAACAGCTTGAAAGATCAAAGACTATTTTAAATATAACTCCGACTGGATTCGTCTGAAAGAAGAAAGTCATATACACATAGGATGACTTAAGGGTGAGTAATTTATGGGCTAATTTTCATTTTTGGGTGAACTAACCCTTTAAAGACATTTAAAGTCGTCCGGCCTACTTATTATGGGTCCAATATACTGATGGTTTAGCTACAGTTCTACCAACTGATGCATTTATACAGCCATACTGCCCAAAAATCATTTGCAAAAATACAAAGTCATGGGTTTTAACCGTAAAAAAAAAAAAACACACACTGGTAAAATGTCACTTTGGAGTTGCTTTGCAAAAAAGCATCCGCCTCTAGAAATAGAATGTAATGCAGAGTTTATTGTTGTATTTGTAAGTGTGGTTTAAATTGCAAGTGTTGGATAAATTACACTGGTTACCTGATGTCAGATTTGTTTACGCTGTGCAAAAATACAGTGCAACAGAATAACAGACATATTGTATACAGTCTGTCTCTTTGTTCCTGAAGCCTCAAGCACTTTTTGAAGTCTTCGAGCTCTGTATGCATGCAGAAACTGTGACGTGATTGCCATCGAATTTGCTAGCGGCTTGTACAAAGACAAATTCCTGATGCGTATGTATCCTACTGACACAGTTTTGCATTACACATGGCTAATGAAAGCCATTCTGATTGCATTGCGTTTTATTTGGGGTGCCATCTATGTGATGTGAACACCAGCTTTGTTTTTCTTGTTTTCATAGTAAAACCCAGCAGCTGGTAGAACGCCACCACAAATCACATGCCATGTGGTCATTGTAGTAACTCTCTGATCTCATTCTTCCTGACTCATCTTGTGTAATGTGACAGGTCTTGGGCACACCCATACCTGACGGTAACTGATCCCCGCTCTTAACTCATTCCTTTGGGTTTTTATAACTCCAGAGAGGAAAATAAAAGAAGAATGACGTCCTTAGATGTGGTGCCAGTTTTTCTCCCTATTCCATGATCAAAGATGTTCCTTTTCAAACTTGTAGAGTCCACTAAACATACGACAAACAAATCAAAGTTAAGGTGGATCCCTTTAAGCTTTGCTGTCTGCGGATTGAACATCAAACACCAAGCAGGTATCTCAGGAGCCAGACGAGTTCGTCTCCGTTTGTGTTTACTTGTGACCGTGATGAGATTTACTTTGAGACAAGAACGACAGGCCAGGGAATCAGTGGATGTAGCTTTTAGCCTTTGGTTCCTTTGAGTATTTCCTGAAGTCACATTGCAATTTTGTGGTTTCTTATTTCAGTGTAACCTTGTTTGGAAACTGTCAGGAATTATGAAATTACTTTTTAATACTAATAATAGTATAATTGTTTTATATTTTTAATTTTAAGTTAAATATTTTTGAATGACTTTTTAGGGAGTTTGTTTATGTAGTATGAACAACAGCAGAAAGATTTTTAATGATCTCGTCTCTTGAACAAGTTTAAGATCTGAGCAGGATGAAACCTGAGTGTAATTATACTTCATTATTTAGGCCCAATCCCAATTCTATTTTATACCCCTTCCCGTTCCCCTACCCCCAACCAAAAGAGAATTGAGACACCCCTACCCCTTCACGTGAACGCGCGAAACGGAGGGGTAGGGGAAAGGGGAAGGGCTAAGGGGTAGAATTGGTATTGGGCCTTAATCTTCTTAATAGCCCTATCCCATCTCAGTAGCTTTAATGTTGTTTTGGACCTTTTTGTAATGACGTTAATCGTCTCAAAAGCATTTAAACGTGTTCATAGTTAATTCTGAGCTTTCCATGTTGAAATGATCTTGTAAATTCCCTGCTGATATAAAATGATCTAAACCTTCAGGAGGTTCTGCACCTTCTACTTCATATGAGGAGCTCTCGAGAGATATTCAGATGCAAATTTAAAAGCGTGACTTCGAGAAGCGGCATATCAAATCCCCCTTTGAAGTAATTTATGGCTCTGTAAAACATTAATTCCTCTTGTGTTCTGCGTTTGATCAGGGTTGTACAAGTGCTCAACATCTCTGTTTCTGCTTCATGTAATAACGTTAATTGTAATAGTTCTCACACGATTGCTGATTTCATTAAAAAGAGGATTCACATTGGCTTGTCATAGTGTTTTTGTACCAATTCTGACTGATTTGCTGTTCTCTAATGAGGCCTGCTATGAAATTGTAATGCCTAATCTATAAAGAAAACGTCCTGGTTCGGGGACGTCCTAACGTCATCGGATTAACAAGAACAGCACCCATCACAAGGCAACCAAATAATCACATCTCCATATCTGACAGCACAGAATGTTTTTCCGCATAGGGTTTCCTGTAGATACGACAACTGAAGGCCTTCACTATCCCACGAGGCTTCTTGTTCTGACTGTAGGCATCTCACCCTTAATCTTGTGTGACATAGACAGAAGAGTGATTGTCGCCTGCTTGTAGTTTCCATGCATTTTTAAAATCCATATTTGCATGCGTAGGGTGGCTGCTTCAGAAGCAATGTACTGTAACCGAGTGAGATCAAGAGAGAAAATTGGAGGGAAATATTGGAAAATAAAACTTGATCTAATAGAAATGGAAACCATTATTTTATATTGTAATAACATTTTGCAAGATTACTGTTTTTTTTTTTTTATGTATGTATTTTTGATCAAATAAATGCAGCCTTGATGAGCATAAGAGACTTCTTTAAAAAACATTACAAGTCTTACTGATCCCAAACTTTTGAGCAGTAGTGAGCATATATATATATATATATATATATAGCTTCGACGAAACTCCTCTCAGCTAGCACGTCTTTTCAAAGAGAAAGTAGCCTTGTCACCTGACCTGAATACAGCGCGCTGAATCGCTAAAATGGACTTATCGGCTTCTGTTCAAAAACAGCAAGGGGCGCTTGTCGGCTTCTGCAGTAAAAAGTGAACTCGCGATGCCTTGAAAGTGGACAAAACCGGCTTTTTTGACAAAACGTGTTTAGGGTTCAGATTGCGCTAGATGTAGAGAATAATGCACGGCAATCAGCTAATTTTTTTTTTGAAAGTGGCGTTTATTGTTTTTTTGCAAATGAACTCTTCATATATTCATTTGGTGCTCAAGTAACATTTCTTCTTATTATCAATGTTGAAAACCACTTGCTTAATATTTGCTGCTTGATAAGAACAGTAATGTTTCGAAATAGCAATCTTTTGTAGTATTATAAATGTCTTCACGGTTACTTTTGATCAATTTAATGCATCCTTGCTGAATAAAAGTATTAATTTCTTAAAAAAAAAAAAAAAAAAAGAAATTACTGACCCTGAACGGTAGTGTATATATTTGCAATATATAAATGTGTGTAATTATATTACCTTTATCTACTACAATTCACTATTTTTGATATCTATCTCATGTTAGCTGACAGCATCTTTCAAATACTTAATTTGGGCCACATTTAAAGTTTTGAGTCGTAACCTCTCCCTCTCTGGACACATCTGTTTAAGCTCTGGCATTCTTGACAGCTCTTTCTGTCCCTCAGGACTTGTGTTACCATCGTTCTTCACATTAGGGGTCCCGCGCTGCGGTGCAGAACCTCTGGAGGAGCTATAAGTTGTTACCAGATGCCCCCTAAGACATCACACCAGCCCGTCTCGTTTTGAAGCACCCCATCCTGCAGTTTTATCTGTTGCCCCATGAGATGCAGTGACAGATGATACATTTTCAAACGGGTTGCAAATTCCACCGGCATGACGACATTATGGTCTGTAGTTTTACTGCCGTTGCATCCTCAAAGCAAGACCGGCTGGCATAAGAGCAGCTCTTTAAAGACATCCCCTTCGTTCCTTTTTGCCTTGTCTTTAACTTTTTCGTGCATGCTAAGACTGCAAAATGTCAATGACAGCTCTGTTAAAATTGCCCAAAAAGTGCCTATGGCGTTCGTTTAGGGGTTCATGCTGTACTGGATCAATTATTTATGAATCTTTTATTCCCGTCGGTAATCGCATTGGTTCCACTGTACAATGTGACCGGCTCCTTGAAAGTGCATTCTTGCCATCACGCCGAATGAGTGCTCGAAGCGAGACCACCAAGGTGATCCCTCCATTTAATAGATGCTTAAATTGAGAGCCTGTTTAACACTTCTTCCTTAACAATAGGGATGAGTCACCTCCACTTTCATTTCTGCCGTAAGCTTTGAATCCATTGGGGAGGGTGGCATGAAAAGACAGACTCTTAATAAGAGGGCGATCTCTGATCAGATGGCACAGTGGCACACAGGCTGTTCAATGGCCTATTTCACAGTGTTCAGGATAACATTTAGACTAATTTGAATATTTAAACAGAGGCAGGTTTTTAATAGTTCATTTTCCCTGGTCTCGGCGATCTGCAGGGTGTCAGTCCATGTCAAACTGTACAATATGGGATAGTACGCTTCAGGCTCCATATGGACACAAGTGCTGAAGCTGTGGCATTGTTCTAGTAAATGTCAGCCACAAAACATGGTATTGTCACAAAAAATTTTATACCGTAATTTGTTCACCAGTTGGGTTGGGTTTCATTTTCTTTTGCATATTGAAAATAGAGAAGCGTATTAGGAATATTCCATCGTTTTCTGGTGTTAGCGGCAGCCAGGCTGTTTACGGCAAAGTTTACTGCAATTTAATGAAGACTGTGAAGGTTGCACATAATTTTTGACCTTGCACTTCTTTCATTCTGGGAAGAAACACTCATTACTAAGGATACACCGATCTTACAGTTCTCTCCAAAAAGTCGACACTCATTTTCATGATATTGCAAATATTACAATTCAGTACAAGTAATATTAAATTGTTGATGTTAATATATAGCTTATTAATAATAATGTAATATATATATATAAAAAAAATAAGTATTAAGTATTATTAATTTTTTTTTAATTAAATGATGTGTAATATTTATTGTTTTCAAATTTTTATTATTTTATTTATTTTTTATATACATTTTATGTAAATGTATAATTTCAAATATATAATAAATTTAATTAAAGTTTAATGACTTTTCTCTCCCCAAGAAGCACATGAATAATGTGTACTGCGGTCTGTTTATTGTGGCTTGATGAAAGTGCTTCACGGGTTAGGGGTTTCTCAAAGGTCTTGCAGATGCCAAATTAATGCTATGTCACGGCGATACGATTTCGCTGAGGTCTTCAGAATCACACAGTTTTTCTTTTGGAGGAGGTAATCTGCTCTACCGGTGTCAGTTTTGATATCCCTTGACCTTATTTAAAGTAAAAAGTTGTGGTCAGGCCAAAAAAATAATCCTCTGCATTTTTTCCTTTGGCTTGTATTGTGCAATAACTATTGCCTTTCACCTTCAGGCATGTTACATTTATACAGGGTTAGTCCTGCATTCTGATGAAGTGCTAGTCATAGTGGGATCTGTTGTCTTGAGCAATGGACAATTTGTGGTCCTTTTGGTCAGCCTTGGGCTACCTTTTATTTATTCAGACTTTCAAGCATTTGTGGGTTCATTGGTGCTCTTGTGGTTTATGTCTTTTCTCGGGTCCTTTTGTTTGTGGTTTAGGCATTCACCCATGTGAGACTTGTTTGCGTGTCTGTGAGGCTTCACTGACTTCATATGTCACCAGCCACACAGGTAGAGTCAAAACCAGACGGGATCTTGACAAAGGAAAGACAACAAACCTTCCCCTGGGGATTCACTCCTAGAGCACGTTTGATCAAAGGGGTTTCACACAGCGTCGGCACCCTCGCACGCGAGATGTCTCACCCAGCTCTCATCACTTTATCATCCTTTTGTTGATGTGTAAGAGTACACATCAACACAAGAGAAGAGCTTGCCAGGCGGTTTACGTTCATGTTAGCAGGGGTTACAGGTCTGGACATGGCGCTGCTATTGATAGTTTTCACGTGACGTCACACGCTTATAGGAACGCCCACCTAGAGGGCAAAACGAAGATTGCTCCACTGACCGCCAGTTATTTTTACGCAGTTTGCATTTAGTAATGTAGTAAAATGCAGATATTAAAAGGCGACATTCAGTAAACACCTTATTGCTTTTGTATATTTTGTACAGGCAAGCAAATGAAGCCAGAATATAAACGCAATGTGCAAAGTTTCACGTTAAATGGTTTCCCATAGAAAACCATTAGAATGAAAACACTGAACCATTAAAGAGCAGATCATATGGGTTTTTGAAAAATATCTCTTTTGCAGTTCATAATGTAGCTATCCTTAAATGAAAACAATCTGCAAAGTTGTTAATCAAAAAAGTGCATGCTAAATAAAGATACTGTCTCTCAAAAGAGATTCGATTCTGAATCGCCTTAACGAGTCGTCATATTTTCGAATCTTTTGCCTGTTACCGGTATACGTCACTGGGTAACACATTTGCATAATCCCCGCCTGCCCGCGAAATACGAACAGAGTCTGACCTGCCCACAAACACTTCCGCTAGTTAGTGTGTTTACATCATGTTGAGAAGACGCTGTGTTCAAGGATACCACAGAAATACAATTCGAACCTTTTGTTGTGTGCATGTAATTTTACCAAGGACTGCTTCTCTAATCTTGGTTTTTATCTTCGTTGGCTTCTAATCTTCTTAATTTGGACTCAACAAGCTTTCTGAACCACAACCTGTAAGTACGATTGATACGTTATGTGTATTTTCAATTGAGTCCTCAAAATATCAAGTTTTTGTGCTATGTGATGTACACCTAGTGCAGCTTTAGGTTTCCAGGTAAAGCATCATTGGCAAATGATTTTAATGTTAAATGTATATTCTGAGAAAATTACAATGTTTTCTGACCTTAGATGCATTTAAACCTGTTGTAGCGGACTCCAGCCCAATATTAGGACACTTTAAAATACCATATGACCTGCTCTTTAAGCGGATTGCGATCATATTCCAGCCTCATCTGCTTGCCTATGTAAACTATGCATCATTAATATAGAGAATATTACCGTTTTAAATATATTAAGGCACTTTAAGTGTTTTTACAATGTTTTGTCGCACTGTTTAATGATTGAAATATTGCCGCGGGTGCTTAATATGGATTGCAAATGGCCAAAACTTGCATTTTGTTCACATACCTTTGTTTTATTCTTTTGAGAGGTGATCTAAATGTTTGCGGCTGTGAAACAGATGGAAAATTGAGAGGCTTGTGCTGCAGTTCTATGGATGTTTTGCCCTCCAGGTCTTCGAGCCGGTCACGTGACTGAAAGCTATGAATTGCACGGTCTTTGTTGACCAATTAATCAGTATTCAGTGGATTTCAGTAAATTCAGGGGCAACTCCCACGTAAGGCAGTCTCTGCTGACTAGGAATACCACAAATGCGGAGGCAGATCTGGTTCCTTGGGCAATTCTGTCCATTAGGAACTTGTACTTCATACTGAAGAGAGGTTTGATCATCCTTGATCAACCAGAATATTGCGTTATGCTCTTTTGAGGTCAAAGTTCATGAATGCTGTGTGTTGCAATTACATTTTAAGGCTGGGATAAGCTACACAACTTCTGAACATATTTTTTAAACTGTAGGCATCATACACTTGCTGATTTTGCAAATGGCTATAGATGAAAAACTCTGAGTCATACATTAAAGATTGAGGATCACACACTATCAGACCTTGAAGCTATTCTGAATACAACAAACTCAATCTTGATGGAATTATATTCTGATACTTTGAAAATCACAGTGTATGAAAGGATTTTTTTTAATGAAATATGTCGACTCGGACTGCCCAAAATCTGCAGACTGGCTCTGACTATCGACAACAGTTGACTCTTCTAGACTTTAAATCGGGGCAAAGGTTGTGTAGTGTATTGCAGTCCTTAGTTTAAAGATTGCATCAAGTAAGAAAATCATACAGCTACCAAAGCCCTCTACATCTCAGACTAAAGTCTTCATTCACTGGTTCACCGGTTTTGGATGTTGAAAACCATTGAAAACCTGGAAAAAGAGCAGGTATTAGACATGTCCAAATTAGCTACTGCTATTTTTGTGATTTCCATTTGGTGCCAATGTTCTTGCTTGGAACAAAATTATTTTAAAAATTAGGTGTTTCATTTGTAGCCAGTATGCTGGTCCGAGGACATAAACAACACCCTAATTTAATGTAATAGTGGGCAGCAAAAAAAATAGCAGGAAATTGAAATTATTAAGGGTAGTGACGTCTGTCATTTGAGGAATAATGTGTTATCTTAGCAGCTATTTCCTTGTTTACCTCATGAACATTTATATGATTCGAGTATGCTAGAGTTCTTGGTGTGAGAGGTTTATCAATTAATACAATTTCTGCCCGTTTCAAAAGAGTTATCCAGTATTAGCTGGTTAAAACTAGATGTTTACTAAGTCTACTTTTCTTTGCTTCCAAGTGAAGGTAGCAACTAACAGCAATAGGAACACTTTGTTTAGTACTGAGATGCATAACTAATTAACAAAAGCAGCCCTGTTAGCACCATACTCACAAGCTTGTGTTGAATGCTAATTTTAACTTGCAAGAGTTGGTTGTGTGCAGAGCACTGCCAATGCCAGAGTAGGGCTGGACGATATGGCCAAAATTGATATCACGATATATTTCTTAATTTCGGTCGATACGATATAATTCCGATATCGATATGAACACTATTTATCTGAAATAGAAATATTTTGTAACATTATAAATGCCTTTATCATCACTTTTGATCAATTTTAAGCATCCTTGCTAAATAAAAGTATAATTTCTATAATTTCTTTCCC
>NW_015640493.1:595411-607722 GCF_001515625.1 Sinocyclocheilus rhinocerous
CGACGTGTTTTGATTTTGAAACGTGCAGTGCTCATGTTTATTCAACGAAGTCAAACGGCACAAATAAATCAATGTATGGGAAACTGGTAATGTATATCGAAATATCGGAAATGTGTTTAAAAATCATATCACCGTTATTGAAAAAAATTATATCGCGATACATATTGATATTGAATTATTGTCCAGCCCTATGCCAGAGTGTAGATTGCACCTCGCTCTGTTAGCAAAACCTGGGATTGATATCAACAGAACAACTTTATTTATTTTTTCTTCTATTTTGATAGGTACACATTTCTTATAGAAGTTATTAAACAGCAACATGCTACAATTGACCTGTCAAAAGTAAATTGAACTTGTGCAATATTTGTCTTGCTTTATAATAATTTGTCCACGTGTCACCATGGCATTAGTGTGCATAGCAGAATTGGGTTTGTTTGGTCTGGAAATCAGATTAGAAACAAATACCTTTAAGAGTATTACATTTGTTCATTGTTAATGGCTGCCTTTTATTGCACTTATTGTATAGCCAAGCGTTCTGGATCAGCACTTTGAAGAGCTGTTTTGTGATGAGCTATTTAAAATTATTCTGTTCTTGAAGTCCAAGGTGACAGCCAACTTACAATTAGTCATAATTGCACACTTTGTTGTCAGTTACAGTTGCTGGTTTGTTGTTTGGCACACTCTTTTACAAAAGCAAGCTTTTTAACTAACAGTAGCTCTCAACATAAAGGAGTAGCCAAACCACTGAATTATCCTGCTTCGAACAGCACTTGAATCATTTTAAAGGTTGTGTGTCCATTTAACCCATTTTAAGAGTTTGCAAACGCACATTCTTAGGGTTTGAATCTATCAAAAGTAACCTGTATATGATTCAGTCTCCCTCATCAGCTTGATATCTGCTTTAAAAGCTCACTTTGCTTCTTTGTGCAGGTGGTTTGTTGACATCCAGTGTTTTTATCATGAAACCATATCACTTTTGACTGACTTGAGTGGTATAATTGTTGATTACTGTCTGTGTAAGTGGCTTAAAAGGTGTGGTAGTGATTTTTAAGCAGAAGAGGCCATTGGTAGACTCTAAGTCAATGTCTGTTTTTCACATGCCACTCTAAACTATTATTAGCTAAGGGAAAATTCCTTTTTAATAGAAATGAGGAAATATGTCCTATTCAATATACGCGTAGATAGCTATGTATTTACTACTCAACATTCTCAGCTTGAACATCTTAAAAGATATGTACTCATCAGCAATGTTCCCTCTATTTTTTTTTTCTTGCTGAGCAAAACTTTTCCCTATTGGGCGGACATTTCGGCTGCCTGAGCAAAAACATTCTTTAGTTTATACCAGACCTGTACATCGCACACACAAAAAAGTGTGTAACTTTTAACTTTAATGTGCTATTTATATTTGATTTGACCCTTGATTTAACTAAATGATGCACATTTTTTCGATGCAGCTTAGAAGTAGCATTGCTCATCAGTTATAAGAAAGTTATAGTGTTAAAATAGGTATTCCCATTTGTAAACATTTCTTTCTCAACTTTTTTAAAAATATAATTCAAACAGGTTCTATATTCTATGTGGACTGTGTATACACTCGACTGTTTTCATATCTAGAAATTTGAAAGGAAATCCCCTCTAGAAGATTCTCTCATCTCCTGCTTTCTTTTTTCAGCTCTTAGCTAAATTCTGCATGTGCTATTTCCTTTCTGTGATCTTTGCAGATGTGGCTTCACGAAGCTTAAGGATTAAAGCATGATAGTGAGCAGGATCGACTTCATCTCACTGTGTTTGGTGGATGTTTTTTCCAGCTACATGTCAACTGCAGATGTATTTGCCCTCTTTAGTGTGATGCATTGGCTGTTGCATTTTCAGTTTCCTGTATTTTTCATTTGAAGTTAAGGCAGTGTTCTTGTATTTATCATCTTTCTGCCTCTTTTTCACAGATGTCACTTAAGAACTTAACATCCATATTTTACTTTTCATATTATGTATCTAAGAATAAATTTGGCAACTTTTTTTTATTTTTTTTTTTTATTTTTTTTTTAAGTTTAATTCTTTGAAATCCTTCCACAGCTTTCTTCCTTCCAAAGAGGAGAGGCTTTAGAGTGTTGAGCCATTTCTTTTATTTGCTTGTTTTGAAGGGTTTTCTGTCTTTTATCTGTTGTTTCGCTTAATCCAGGGAACACAAAAGCACTAAACAGCCAGCTGTCTTTGGTTTCAGGACACTGCTCTCATTACAGGCAGGTGATGAAAGCGATTTCTGTTTCTCCATCCATCTAGGGGATCGGCCGTGCTGTGCTTTTTCTTCACATCTCCTGAATCTTCCCACTGGCATTTCTTCAACATGTTCCTCATTGATTTCATGACACTGGTGCACTCAGAAAAAAAAAAGCCTGTTTGATGAATATCAGATCATTACATCAGATTACAGGAAATGCAAGGGCTACAAGGCTGGAATCAAAGTCCAGGTTTCTAGTTTGCATCGACTGGCTAACCATCGGAAGAGGAAGCAACTATATACGAAGTCTCTTTTGGGGCCTATTCTGCAGCACACCAAACTGATTCTTTGAGGTTATGATGCCTGATCTGCTTATGATTTGCGGATTGGCCATATCCTGTTTGCGGTTGAGCTTTAGAGGTTTATGGTGCATGAATTCCTGTCCCTTAACCAACAGACCTATTAATTGAACCCCAAAATAAGCATCAAAGGTGGTTAACCTCAAAACGTGCGGGAGAGTTGAGCATTTCCGATTTGAATCCATTGTCATTGTACACGATGTCACAAAGCATCTGGCTGTTTTTCTATCATATGCCTAATTGACCATTGCTATTTTTTTCTTGGCTTTTTTATTCTTACCGTCCACTGTCCTATAGCTGGGTTTGTTTTCTTTCATCGTTCCATAGCGAAGCGTCTTTCTGTCGTCCCTGCTAATCTGCTTTTGCTATGACAGGAGCCATTTTGCTTCTTTTAATGGCGACAGATGGTTGACGACTTACTCAGAGGACCTGACAGCAGAGCTAACAGCCTGACATTGCTTTCGACAAGCCTGACTAGGGGACGAGAAGAAGAGCAGAAAGGGTCTCGAGGGCCGAAGGCATGAAGCGAGAGCGGACAGAGGTTGACAGGAACTCTTTGCACGTAGTCAAGCTCTTCAAAACCATTCTGCTTCCATCTGTTAGCTTGGATGGCACTGTTCTTCAGGCATGAATAATTCAAACGCTTCTCCAGTGGTTCCTTGATGGTTCCAGAATTGGTCAGAAGAGATGAGCGCCTTTTTTCTTTTCTTTTTCTTTTTCTTTTTTTTTAATACAAGGGTTAATCTGAGGCCCCCATTAAAACAAGACTTGCATCTTTAACTCAATCCATACCCCATCTGTCAGAAGCCTTCGGGCTAATAACAGGGTTGGTTTCCATGGATGCTGCTGCTCGGCACCCTGTCATATGGGTTTGAAAAACCACAATTAGTGTCTGCTTTGTAATTACCAACTTTAATGCTGAAGAGGGTGGTGATCAAATCCAAGTATGTTGAGCTAGAGCCCTTCAGACAATCTTCCATGTCTAGACCTCCAGTTTCTTGGATATTTACTTGGTGCAGACCAGTTTTGACAGAATACATATGTTCTTCTCTCATTATTTGGTCTTCAACATGTTCTTGTCTTCTTGCAATGTCAACATGCATTAAATCAGCTGTCAAACTATCCCAACAAATTATAGTGCAACCAGTAAATTCAGTGTGCTGGATATCTTGGATAGTTTTTATAACTTTATAAAAGTTTATATAAATATTGGCTTGTTGGTACCCCTATTGATTGACTGAGCCTTAATTCACTTTGAACATTTGAAATCATTGTTTTTAGTTTTTTAGTTTAGTTTTTCATTTCTACTTGGTTTTTAGACTAATTAGGATGGAATTTCAATATCAGCCACTTATTGGTTTTTACTATAATTTTAATATCTGTGCACCCTCATTGGATACCTTCGCTAGTGATTCTTTTAGAAGTATAAAACTCTAGTTCAGCTCTAATCAATAGATGTTCTTGCTTGTCAACTTCATCTACCCTTCCTGGTGTCCTGTCCAAGGCTTGCAGGCAGTGTAGGGATTTGAAAAGGCGTCCTAATTATGGAATGCAAACACTGTTTGCGGTCTTGGTGTTAACGGCAGCCTGTGAATTCACAGAAAGATAGATGCAGTTGAAGTAGAAAAAACAGATCTTGTGACCCGTGTCCAGACATGTCTAAGCGCTTACCGCAAACTGCTGATAAAGAAAAAAAAGAATAAAACAGGCAGATTAGACATTGAAAAGGGTTTCTATAGGTGAAATAGCACTAGGAATGTGTGTAAGCTTTGCGTGTTATGCCTGAATATGTGTCTCAAACAAAAACACTTCTTCTTGAAATCTGACATGCTTGCTTCATGGGTCATCTAGATGGAGAGGGTGCTGACATGAACGTTTTGATAAGAAAACCACTTCTTTAAGATGTCCATTTGTGAGGTGGCTTAATGATGAATGTTTAGCCTTATGTCACATTTTTGTCCACTTATTTTGAGGTGGAATGTTGAAAGTTCAAGCAAACTGTGTCCATCTGAAGTGAGGCAACGTCTCGGGAAGTAAACTTAGACATCCATTGGCAAAAATGTTTAGAGAAAAAGTGCATTTTCACCACAAGATGTTGATGGCGACAAATTCAGCATGATGGAATTGGGGTGGTAAGGGAATGGAGTTCAACCTCAATGAAGACATAAACTGTATGTAAACACTTCGTATGCGAGCATTTTAGGGTCGTGCATTTGCAAGATCGCTTTTCTCGATGAGGCTTGTGCTGTCACACACAGCTGGAGGCACCAGATATAATCCAAACACACATGCATTCTTGCATAAACACATGCTTACTTGACGTCCTCGCAGATGCTGATATTAAACGACTCCGTTGCACAAACAGTTCATGGGCTTAATGGTAATCTGGAAATGTCAATGTTTAATCTTAACCAATGTATCACAGGTAAAGCAGACGTATGGCTAGCCCGTCCTATCAAAGCGAAACAAGGCCTTTTGGCGCATTGAGTACATTTACGTCCTCAGCAAAAATAATTGTATGACTCAAATGTGTCTTTGTTTAGTTTGCCAGAGACTTAAACTGAATTTTGTTTATCGGGTTCATGATTAATGAGGGTTCTTAGTAGAAATCTCTGTTCATAAACATGCCTATGCATGGCTGTTACTTTAGAGAAGTTTCTTCATTTAACATTGTGAACGAAGTATGTGGTGTAACTCTCAAATTTTGCACAAATCACCAAAAGTTTTAGACCAGTTATTATTTTGATTGTTCCATATGTGCCAGATCTTTTGAAGAAAGGCTTGTTTTGGCTTGCTTGAGAATGACTTGATTAACTTATAATTGCCTCATTTTTTTTCAGGGAGGTCTTGTTGTTTTTGTTGTAACACAAAATACATGACCAATAATGAAACTGTTTAATTTTCAATCCATCACAGTTGTTTTATTTCACTGCAACTAGTACTGTCAGCCATTTAGGCTCTTTCTGTGTAACTTGAAGCCCGTCGCAATAGGAAGCGCTGTGGTGTGGGATCATGACAGCAAACAACAGGCTCACCTTAGTGATGATCTAGGTTATGTGAACTGACATCAGGCCAAAGATGATGACCTAGCTCGTCTTTCCCACAAGAGCTTCTCGAACCACCGGCTTAGCCTCCGTCTCCAACTCCCAACCGACCTAAACAGCGCTCATCCATCTTATGTCATTGCCATGAAATACCTTTTAATGTTGTCATAATAACTGGAACAAACGTTGCAAAAACATCTGCAAATGGTAGTGCTGGAACCAAACCAAGATACCTTGGAAAAAGAAGGGCTACAGTGGAGATCATGGCGCCTTTGTCTTTTCCTTGGTGTGTGTGGCTAACAAGACCAAAATGCAAGTCTTTATAGTTCGGTTAAACTGATGATGCACCGATTTCCGTATGCTATTTTGTCCTTTCTTCTTCAGGACAGCATCCCTAAGCATTCCCAGCCTCCCTATCTTCTCTGGTGCCCACTGGCAAAATAACTAAATACATTGATTTGCACTGAGGCACCGTTAGTGTAGAGCAGAACATTCGTAATTGGCTGATTAGCATGTGGACAGTTTAGCACTCAACTCTGCTTTGCACGGGCCATTAATCAAGCCTGTCGCTCTGTCAGCTGACTCACTGCCAGGATCCTGGCATTGCTCCAAGCTGGAGAGGCTAGATGATCACAGCTCGGATACCAGGCTGGGATAGAAGGACCTGCATCCTGGCTCTTGTGTGGAGATAGCAGGGAGTAGGGATATTAAATAGTGCTCAGAATGAACCTAGACCTAGGTTTCTCAACTGGCGGAGTGTACAGTCAAAGAAATAACATCAGCAACAAAAAATTTATTTCTAAATGTTTTTCTGATGCAAGATTTTTATTTTTAAAGATGTGAGTGAAAGCTGTTGACACTTCTGTCAGATGCAGTTTAAGTAAAGCGTGCCTGAGAAAAACGTGCTGTCCCGATTCAGTATCTGCGGTCAGATGAGATTCAGATGGAACTCCATTCAATCAAGATATATGCATCAGCAACTTTTTGGTTCGAACCTAAATTTGAAGTCATTTTTAAATTAAAATAGGTCATATTTACTTTATTAATAAATTTCTTATTCTGATGATTTATCTGTGCACACTATTCCAAAAAAGGGGGATGCACAATATCTGGCGATTTTTTTGGATATTGAATTTACATGCTTGTTTCCCCTACTTTTACATTTATATTAAAGGGATAGTTCACCCAAAAATGAAAATTTGATGTTTATCTGCTTACCCCCAGGGCATCCAAGATGTAGGTGACTTTGTTTCTTCAGTAGAACACATTTGATGATTTTTAAGTCCAACCGTTGCAGTCTATCAGTCGTATAATGCATGGCAATGGTGCAGATATCAAACTGAAAAGCTGTCCTTATAATTTAAATTAGAATTCTGGCGTCTTGTGTTCTGAAGTTGTGTACTGAAGCCATTGTTCACAATTTTGCAGTGAAGGTATTCTTTTCCTTGCTTCAGATAAATTAAAAAATATGTCAGATAGCTGCTTGACAATTAAAAACATTGAGTTGACGCCAAAGTCTGTACTGCTGAGATTTCTAAGACACCAAAGCATCGTGAACATCCCTGTCTATAGGATTCATTAGTTTACATCGTTTCTGTGTCAGGAAGGTAAGATGCAACCAAGTCTGTACAGCAGGCTTGTCAAATAATTGTAATCACAAATCTTAGTACAAAAGAATTCAGAGGTCCTTTCTTATGGAGATTGTTTATTTGCCCACCAACTTTTGTTCTCTTTCACTGATTTTCACAAAACGGAAATATGCTTTATCCCTCTGTCTTTCTCCCTCTAATGCCCACTTCTTTGACCTCTCTGATGGACCTCTTGTCTAAAGAGTCATTGATTGGCTGCTCTCCCTGGCATACTGTCTGCTCTATGCTGATACTGCAAATGTTCTCTCACACATTGTTTTAATTTTTAATCATTTATTCTTTACATTTCACATATATATTTTTTTAAATAAATGTAATGTTTATTTTACATTTTATTAATTTTTTTAGATATTACCAAAATATATACCACTCTTCAGTGGGATTTTTTTTTTAAAGGGGTCATATGATGCGATTTCAATTTTTCCTTTCTCTTTGGAGTGTTACAAGCTCTTGGTGCATAATTTAATACTTTTATAAAGGATGCATTAAAAAAAGTTCAAATTGATCAAAATATTATAAAATTAATTCTGTCATTTAAAATTTTCTATTCACTTGAAAAAAATATTAAGCAGCACAGCAGTTTTCAACATTGATAATAATAAATGTTTTTTGTGGACCAAGTCAGCATATTAGAATATTTTCTGAAGAATCACGTGACACTGAATACCAAAGTAATCACTGCTGAAAATTCAGCTTTGCCATCACAGGAACAAATTATATTTTAAAGCATGTTTAACTGGAAAACAGTTACACTTTCATTATATTAGTGTTTTTACTTTTTTGTTTGTTTTTTCTGTTTAGCCTCATTGAGCATAAGAGACTTGTTTTAAAAGCATCACAAATCCTTACCAACCCCAAACCTTTGAATGGTAGTGTGTGTGTATAGTGTGTGCTTTTGAAACTGAAAAGCAGATCTAACCATGTAGTCTTTTTTTTTCTGTCTTCAATATGACAACAATATGGAGCCTTTTTTCATTTTTGAATTGTTAACACATTCTGATAAGCGCAGATTCACAGAAGAAACAAAGAATCTGATTGTACAGCATCTTAGATATGGAGATTTGACAGCCTGTAATCTCATGCACTCACTTGTTAATTTACACTTTCACATTGTTTCCTTTTTTTCAAAGTGTGATCTTCACCAGCAATAAACGCAGAAGAAGAAGTGGCAGGGGTCTCGGGGTGTTGATATGAAGCAGATGATGTACCAGGGAAAAAAAGTGTATAAAGATAGACTGTGAAATAAGACAATGCCCAAGAACTAACTGGTTCTGACAGGCACCAAAAACATCTTGAGAACACTCAAAACCTCAATGGCTTTCTTAGTGTGGCGCAGAATATAGTTCTGTCAGTCTGCATACTCATGTTCTTGCTCCAAATCTAGTTTTCAGCTCCAGACCACATTTATATTTACTATTGGGAGTCTTTTAATGTAAACTTTGTCCTTTTGCAGGTTAACAAGGCTTTTGAAATCTCACAGGTCTAAAATGTGCAGTCGTAGCCAAGATACACTTTGCAACGGGTGTGTTAGCATCCGGCTAATACGTCAGAGACTATTCAAGCAACAGAAATTCGCTCCGGTTCTCTCAGCGGCGACCCTTTGACGTGCTTCCTGACCCAGGAAATAGAATTAACACCTCGGCCCTAAAACTGCAGGGGCCTCAGCTACAGTCACATCTGTGCCCTGCCCCGTCCGGGATCTCGAGTGCAATAACACTGACGGCCGAGAGAATAAATTTGAGACTCAGCAGACCCTCCACTCAACTTTATACAACACACTTTGGGCTTCAACTTCCTCTGCACTGTATCAGGCCAGAAATTCGCTCCGGTTCTCTCAGTGGCGACCCTTTGACTTGCTTCCTGACCCAGGAAATAGAATTAACACCTCAGCCCTAAAACTGCAGGGGCCTCAGCTACAGTCACATCTGTGCCCTGCCCCGTCCGGGATCTCGAGTGCAATAACACTGACGGCCGAGAGAATAAATTTGAGACTCAGCAGACCCTCCACTCAACTTTATACAACACACTTTGGGCTTCAACTTCCTCTGCACTGTATCAGGCTACTTTATCATTTTGGATGACATTGGTCCGAGTCTGAAAATGCTGCCAAAAATAGCTGAAACAAAATGAAAAAGCATCAATCTCCCATGACAGCTTTTAGACACGTTTGTCACCATGTTCGTTTTTTACCTCCTTGAGATGTTTTATTGACCTGTCCGTTTGTTGTACATTAGTCTAAAGATGAGGTTCTTTTGTTTTCTGTCCTTATCCTTGTGTAAAAATGCATGCTTGGAAGTATCATGTAATTGATGGATGTTATCATTTGTTGCAAATAGCACTAGCATGATTCTTTAGACTCTTAGACAGGCCAAACAGACACCCACCGTCACAGATAATATGTACCCCCCCCTCCTTCGCAGTGGTACGGTCCCATTCTCCGAGGTATCTAACAAAATATAAATGTAGGCCATGTGAAATGTATTACCTACCACAAGAGCATTTTTAAGCGTGGACTCTTTTCCGATGTCAAATGGACAGTAAATTAAGAGAGGAAAAGAGAAATGAATTATCTGTTTATTAGTTATTTTATGGAGGTCGTATTTTAGGAGAAATGGATCCTGAAATTCTTCAGCTGAAAAGTGAGCTATCTGTTTTCTTCATTAGGTGCATGTGCTGTCTCTCACAGACTGAATAACCGGTTCCTGGCTTTAAACGCCCCATGTGTTTGTGTTTTAGTCTCACATTGTAGATTCCCCGAGGTGAGTTTTGTGCAGACTCCCCAGCAAAAGGCCATAAAACACAAAGACATTTTTTTTTTACCTTAATCGTCCCCGTTGCACCTAAGTAACCTCTGTCGTTCTGTCTTTAACACATTCATTCATATTGATCCATTTAAGGGTTTGAATTTCATGCATTTGTTGGATATCTTGAGCAGATGTTTCTGAGAAAATCGCTGAGAAACTAGTCTTTGATGTTTTTTGCATGCTACGAAGAAAAAAGTGAAAATAATTGTTAGCTGCGCTGATACCTGCGCTGATTAGCACAATTGTTATTTTTGCAATAATTCAATAAGTTCATTTAAACCATTCCGTATCAAAAGCTGTATTTTTTTTTTTTGAAAGAAATTATTTATTTTATTCAGCAAGGAGGCATTAATTTAATCAAATTTTGTCAAAATATTTATATTTCAAAGAGATGCTCTTTTTTATTTTTTCTATTAATCAAATAATCATTAAAAATGTGTATCACAATTCCAACAATAATATTAAGCAGCACAACTGTTTTCATTGACAATAAGAACTGTTTCTTTAGCTCCAAATTAGCATACTTACTGACCCCAAACTTTTGAACTGTAGTGTACATTGTGTGTGTGTGTTTGCGTGTGTGTGTGCGTGTGTGTTTTCTCGGCTAAAGCTTAAAAGTGTAATATTATGTAATACTTGAGTCAAAATGTATACAATATGTATATGTCAGAATGCATTATTTTGATTCATTCTTTAGTGTGTTATGATTCATAACTGTGAGATTATATTTTACTCCGCTTTTCTTTTTTCATTTTGTCTTCTATATTAGACTGCGATGTGTTGCATAATTTATATTTTGAGGTCATTGTGTTATAGAAATAATCAAGTGTGTGTTGCCGTAATGCCACAGTACCTTTCACTATATCACAAAAATATTCATGTGAAAAATATGACTAAAAATGTAGTTTCTGTCTGTTAGAATTAAAGAATGTTTGCTTTCAGACAGGAAAGGTTCTGGATTAGAAAAGAGAGGCATATGCACATTTTTCATTGTTTGACCCTTTCTTTTGCTGTTAATGTACCTTGTGTATTAATTTCCATCATTTATTTCTCCCCACAGTACTTTGAGGTGCCCTTTGACTCAAACATGAATCGAACCAAAAACAGACCTCTGGTCCGAGGACAGATCAGGTAAGTGCCTTCAAAACCTGTTTCTCTCTCTTGGGCTGTGTTTTAACCTAGTGAGCATCCAACCTAGACTGCATTTTTGGATATCTTATTTAGATTCAGACATACTTGTATATCTTGTATGCTTGTCCAAAAATGTTGTCTTGGTAGGCCACTCACTTGGTTTTGAAACACATCCTGGATATCTGTGTAAAGAGCCATTGGAATAAAATGGTTTCCTTAGTCTCATTGTGTACGTCATTTACTCTCTACATTGTTCTCAAGTAGCCCGGTGTTTGTGTATAGCTGAGCCTGCCTGTATCAGAAACTATATGTCATTGTCTAATATCTGTAGTGCTGGCCAGCTGCTCACGCACCTGTCTTGCGTAACCTGATCCAAGTGTGTGTAGGTGTGCCTCTCTCTGTTCTTCCCGTCTCACTCCACTGCTGACAAAGGATGGGTCAGGATGGTCATCCGCCAACAGACTAGATGATTAGACAAGTTGGCTAATTTGTGTTTTAGCTTTGGGTGCTTTGAAGTTTAAAGTGAAGGCATTTATAGTTGCAACTTATAAAAGAGGGTGTAAGCATGCCAATGCTATTAGACTAGCATGCTAAATTCTTTCATATTAGGCTAAAAGAGCAGGAATATAACAATGATTTTTCTAGGCCAACCAGGAAGTTAGGATCACCTTGGTTCTATGACAAAATCCAAAGGATTTTTCCACCGGCTTTTGGATTATTATAGACCGTAAACTCTGTGACCAACAAAAGTTTATGATTCTTACTTGATTTGTTCATTGTAATGATAATCTTCACAACTGAGTGCAACTTTTATGAATTTTGAAGCCTGAAGCCTTCGATGATATGACCATTAAGCACAAAAATACATCATCAGCACTAGGCTTGCCGCGATAGACGGTGCAGACGGTGATACCACAACCGTTAAGCCACAACACCGGTTACGTCACTTGCCCACCGCGGCACCGACCCCCACCGTCGTTTAGATTTTTTATAGTAATAAAAATCATTTAGTTCAGTAAAAGAACAGACACTACAATTAAAAACTGAATGCGACTGCTCAATGCAGCGTGCCGAATGACAGTTGCATCACAGATCAGATTTAATTT
>NW_015640493.1:608313-613363 GCF_001515625.1 Sinocyclocheilus rhinocerous
AAAGGAAAGCGAGGAAAAGAGGGGAAATTCAAACGAACTAAAAACGTACAATTGCTTTACGCCGAATTTGCCGCTATTTGAAAGTGAAATTAAAATGCGCACGCAGCTTTTACAAGCTATTTAAAAGTAAAGGAAAGCGAGGAAAAGAGGGAACGCTTTCGCCCCCACGGTGATACCGGTATTACCGGTGTTGTCACACGTCGATTAACCGGTGGGAAAATTTTCTCACCGTCACAACCCTAATCAGCACTCTATGGGTAATGTTGCAGACTGGACCCAAACCTGCATCACCCACGTAAGCACCATATCGCACATAGTGCAACATCTGGAACACCTACACTATGGCTCTGACTAAAATAGTTGATTTAAGAAGCATTCTATATCCATCTCCGGCATTTTTACATACTGTACGTTTTTGAGTGCGATACCACACCTAACACCACCATACATTTGACAGCCATTACTTCTTGCTAATTAGGTGTGTTAGTGGAATTTAACAGAACAGGACCCCTGCCCTCTCTCACTCCCTCGAGGGTCACTTTCCAACAACAAAAGGGGCAGATCTGTTGACGTGAGGGTCTAAGAAATGACTCAAGCAGTCACAGTAATCCAAACAACCCAAACCAAACAACCCGGGCTTATCCCGCTGTTGTGTGTGTATCTCAAACACACACTCACAAACCAAGACGACATGAGCGACGATGATCCAGAGTACATAAGAGCGTATGTTTCGTAATGTCAACCCATTCCGGCTCATTCCACACCCTAGTGTCCTTTTATTTTGAATTGCAAAAAAAGAATATTATGGAACCATCATGGTCAAGGCCAACTGTTCAGTTTCAAATTTGTATATGCATAGTAAATGTTGAAAGTAAATGTTAAATTTTATATCCCATATATCTACAAAATGAATTGGACTTATCAAGATTTGATTGGATCTTAAACAGCCTTGTTGTTTCTGAGGCAGATTATATTGTTTTGATAAGTAATAAAATATATTTGTATAAATGTATTAATCATGTTAAATAATAAATTACTTCATATATTTATATATTTTATATTTTTTCAAATATTTAATAAATTGATTAACATGCAACAATAAACCACAGTGAGCACAAAAAGAAATTATTAAAAATCATATTCACATTTTTTTTCATATTTTAAATAAAAAAAGTCCCCACCCCCTTGCAATTATTATTTATGATAGTGACCGTCTGAGTGGTGAAAGGAAAGATAAGAAATTGAATGGAAATGCATGCACACATTTTTTAAAGCTGTCCTTGTGTGATCTGTGTTTGCTGGCCGTTGTCATGTCATGCGTTATCTTCGTTTGGAAAATGTATAGCTGTGCAATTAACTCCCTTTCAAACACACAACATTCCTCACAGCCTAAATCCCGTCTCGTTTTCTAAAACCGTTTTGGAGCAGAAGATAAAGAGGTGAGCAGATAAATGGTGCTCCGTTTAAAACTTCTGGAAGCATCCCCCAGAGCTGCTTAATTACTGTGCGATTGAACCTCGCAGTAGCACGGCACTAATTCAGCCGCGCTGTAGGAGGTCTGTGCAGGTGGATTAAAGAGCAGCGTTTATATGAAAGCAGACGAATGTTTTCAGCAGCTATGATATGCACTCCTTTTCTGTCACTCCAACAACTAAATTGCTTTCCTGAATGTTTACCATATGTCACCGATCTAGACTGACTGTCAATGACAGGAGGAATTCATCAGCATCGTAACTACATATCTTCACTTGACACCATTGCAGACACTCTAGACCTGTACACAAATGCACAGCATGCTAACAGTAGAGTCACCTACCAAAACGTGTCATTACACACATTAGATGTGTCCTAGCGCAACCTGTTTATGTCTGCACATGCACTCGTGTGTCTGTCAGTATGTTATTACGCTGGCTTGAGATGACACGGTCCTCTTTGATCTTTGCGTGTGCGACTGTCACATTCTTATGATGAAAGGCTGAAGGCAGAGATGAGCATGAGAGATAGAAAAGCAGAATCTCACAGCTCTGAAACCTTTCATTTTGTACATTAGTTGTTGTTGTTTTTTTCCATGTTTATTAATTCAATGGCTTTTTTATTTGTAATTTATGTGTATGTAGTTTGGGGTTTGTGAGATTTTTGAAAGAAGAAATCTTTCTGTAAAAAGTACTGTACAAAGAGTAATATTGTGAAATATTACAATTTAAAATATATTAATATATTGCTTATATATATTTTTTTATATTTTGTGGACATTTTAAATAGGTTTTTTTTTCAGGATTATTTGATGTATAGAACATTCAAAAGAACAACATTTATTTGAAATAAAGACACAGACACAGGAGTAGTTCACGCAAAAGTCAAATGCTTGCACAAAATATTTCCACAAAATGAAAATGGATAGTGATTCTTACTGTGAAGCAACAAAATAGGGGAAAAAAAAAAACTAATAGTAAATCTGATGTGCTGCTTCATTCAATAATGATTCAATCATATATTTATGGAACTTTAACGGTGCTTTTTGTGCAAATTACTGCCTATTTTTACTGAAATCCTTCGTTTCTGTTATACAGAATAAAGGAAATGACATTTGGGAATATCTTGAGTGTTAGTGAATAATGACAGTTTAAGTAAACCATTCTGTGTAGCCAATTTATTTCCCACTGAGAGTCATCGTTGACATGATGATTTAGGCTTCATATGGGATTCCATTCGGATTCCTGGGAAAATCTGCCACACGAGACCATGACGTCAGATATATTTGAATGATCGACTCAGTGTGCTTGTTTTAAGTGACCCATCAGATGAACAAAACCTTTGTAACGCTAGATAAATTTAATAATGAATGAACTTGAAATATCTAGTTTTTTGTGGTGCATTAGAATAGCGCACTTATACATGTAGTGTAGGAAATGCCAGTGGCTTTGCTGCTAACGTTAGTCAGCCTTATCCCTCAAACAACTCATCTCACCCGTTAACTTATGGAACTCATATAGACTCTAAACCCCTCCACCACATAAAACAGCCATAACAATGATAATAACATTAAAATGGAATCTCCTGCTGTTGGGCGGAAAATTTGCCCTCTTTTCCTCTCCGCTTTGGTCTCTGTTCCAATACCCCTCTAATTTATGGAGCAGTTAGCTGTGAATTTGAACCAGACGCCTCTGCAGGATTGCAACTGACTGCTTTTAATAAACCTTAGAGGAAGTGGTTGTCCAATGGAGCACAGAGAATAGCGTCTGTGGCCAGGAGAGCTTTAATCTGTAGCAGAGACCCACAAGCCTTTGTTTTGATGTGACTTACAGAACCGCACTAAAGCTTATCTCAGAAACTGATTATGTATGTGCTTCATTCCTGCTTCTCTCTCGTTCTCGGTCTTTTTATGCATCACAATGGTGTTGCACAGAATTTCTTGGTTTGATTTATAAACACTTCGCATTAGCTGTTGGTTTTTAGATTTGTAAACCAACGTTATGAATGTGTTCTGGGCCAGTGCTTGCTGGTTTGTTTTAAAGGGGTCGTCATACATGAAGAATCAAACCATTTCTTGGTCTTTTGAAATAAGAGTTCAGTGTACACTGAAAATTATATTAAAACTTGCTGACATCCACACTTACAGTCAAACTGATTTGCTGTCCACAAGCCATTTTGCTTTGTAATATGCCATATTTTCAAGTGAAACAGATATTCAACAAGAATGAGAAATAATTTTGCCAATAATTTGCCTTTATATTTGGTCATGAAAAATAAATTATGACAACACAAAAACCTTCAGCAACACTTTAAGTGGACCTCCAGGGAAAATAAATAACATGTATGATCCCGTTAAACCCCACATAGGAATCGTGTTTTTGTTGTTCTGAATTTGTCCTCCATCTCTGTGTTTCTCTCAGCCCTCTGCATGCCGTGTCATTCGCCCTGGCGTGTGGGATCCCAGGTGTGACCCTGTTGACCCTGGGTGTAAATCCCCTGACTGGCTTCCTGGGCGCCCTGAACATCTTCCTGTACACGTGCTGCTACACTCCCCTGAAACGCCTCAGCATCACCAACACCTGGGTAGGTGCCGTGGTGGGCGCCATCCCACCTGTAATGGGCTGGACAGCAGCCACCGGCTCTCTTGATCCAGGTACAAAGTCCTCTTATATGCACACACTAATGACTACAGTTCCCACTGGAATGACTTTGATAAAGCATATATACTCCTGTTCAAATAATTTACTCACCCTCATGTTGTTCTAAACCTATATAGTTTTCATTCTCCTGTGGAACATAAAATGAGACATTTTCAAGAATGTTCATGTTGCTCTTTTTTCATACATTTATACTATACAGTAATCAGTGACTGTCGAGCTTAAAAGGACGGGGAAAAAAACACGCCATAAAACTGGTATGACTTCTGTGCTATATTTAAATTCTTTTGAAACCAATTTGATAGATTTTCAAGTTTTTTTTATGTTTCCGAAAGAAGGCTTTTAAAGGGTTAGTTTACCCAAAAATGAAAACTGGCTTGTGTTTTACTCACCCTCAAAGCATCCTAGGTGTATATGACTTTCTTCTTTCAGACGAATCCAGTCGGAGTTATATTAAAAATTGTCCTGGCTATTCCAAGCTCTATCATTGCAGTCAGCGGGTGTTGCAGTTGAACAGTCCACAAGTCGTCAAATAAAGCGCACGCATTCATAATAAAACGTGCCTCAAATGGCTCCGGGGGGTGAATAAAGGCCTTCTGTAGTGAATCTATTTGTTTTTATAAGAAAAATATCCATATTTCAAACGTAATAAACACTTTTCTCTCACTTCCGTTATCTTTCATACACAGAAGACGTGCCGGCGGAAGGCGTATGACGTATGCGCAGCGCTCGCGCCTCTGAGATATGCTAGTCTCGCGAGTTTGTTTATAGGAGCAAAGGAAGCAAAGTTTCCTTACTTTAGCAAAGGAAAACCAGTCTCCTCTTGGCTTATATCGAAATCCTCTGACATTTTTCTTTTCAAATCCTCGTTTTGTGCTTCTAATTAGTGACCATTGTTTTGTTTTGATCTCTCCGCTGCG
>NW_015640493.1:613436-613784 GCF_001515625.1 Sinocyclocheilus rhinocerous
ATTTGTTCCTGTGATGCAAAGCTGAATTTTCAGCAGCCATTACTCCAGTCTTGAGTGTCACATGACCCTTCAGAAATCATTCTAACATGTTGATTTGGTGCTCAAGAAGCATTTCTTACTTGTACTGCTTAATATTTTTGGTGAAACTGTGATATTTTTTTTTCCCGGTATTCTTTGATGAACAGGAAGTTCAAAAGAACAGCATTTTTATCTTTTGTGACATTATAAATGTCTTTACTGTCACTTTTGATCAATTTAATGTGTCCTTGTTGAATGAAAGTATTACTTTTTTTTCCAAAAAAAAAAAAAAAATCCCCCAAACATTTAAAAAACTTTTTTTTTTTCCGG
>NW_015640493.1:614022-614240 GCF_001515625.1 Sinocyclocheilus rhinocerous
TGCTTCGAGGGTGAGTAAAACACAAGCCAATTTTCATTTTTGGGTGAACTAACCCTTTAGCTCACCAAGTCTGCATTTATTTGTTTAAAAATACAGTAAAAAAATTATATTGTGAAATATTATTAGTTTAAAATAACTCTTTTTCATTTGAATATATTTAAAAAAGTAATTTGTTCCTGTGATGCAAAGCTGAATTTTCAGCAGCCATTACTCCAGTC
>NW_015640493.1:615265-631754 GCF_001515625.1 Sinocyclocheilus rhinocerous
AGCTTGGAATAGCCAGGACAATTTTTAATATAACTCCGACTGGATTCGTCTGAAAGAAGAAAGTCATATACACCTAGGATGCTTCGAGGGTGAGTAAAACACAAGCCAATTTTCATTTTTGGGTGAACTAACCCTTTAGCTCACCAAGTCTGCATTTATTTGTTTAAAAATACAGTAAAAAAATAATATTGTGAAATATTATTAGTTTAAAATAACTTTTTCATTTGAATATATTTTAAAAAGTTATTTGTTCCTGTGATGCAAAGCTGAATTTTCAGCAGCCATTACTCCAGTCTTGAGTGTCACATGACCCTTCAGAAATCATTCTAACATGTTGATTTGGTGCTCAAGAAGCATTTCTTACTTGTACTGCTTAATATTTTTGGTGAAACTGTGATATTTTTTTTTCCCGGTATTCTTTGATGAACAGGAAGTTCAAAAGAACAGCATTTTTATCTTTTGTGACATTATAAATGTCTTTACTGTCACTTTTGATCAATTTAATGTGTCCTTGTTGAATGAAAGTATTACTTTTTTTTTCAAAAATAAAAATAATGACCCCAAACATTTGAACAGCCTTAGATGTTTGCATATATCAAAATATGCTTCTTGCCTGTTTTGTAACAAATTGTAAAAAATTTGGAACTGCATTTTTGTCCATCCTTTGATTTTTCACTATAAGGAGTAGAATAGCATTAACTTTCCTCATATGAACAACTCATAAACGTTTGGAAAGATATTAAAAGATGACAGATTTGTCATTTCTTTGGTGAATGATTCCTTTAAGCTCCACATTCATTAATTCATCAATTCTCTAGAGCTGTTAACTTCTCCTTATAGCACCATATATGGAAATGTGGGCATGGATGACAATGCCTGTGTTATTATAAGATAATCATGTGATATCTTCTCTGTTGCCAAAGAGCTAAATGTGAGTGTTTCAACAGGAATTTCCTATCAGGCTCACACTGATATGTGTCCTTGGCCTTAAAAGCCCTCCCTTGTGATTATTCCAGGCTATCACAGTTTATCCCACAGTTCAGAGAAGTGAAACTTGATGTGCATGTTCCATATGGCACTTCTGACTTTTACAGACTCTTCTCCCAGACCCGATGTCCCTGTCCACTTATGACTGTTGTAGTTACATAAACCCCCAGCATCCTGTGTTTTTTCCAAGGACGTCTTTCGTCTAAGATCAAGTGTTTGTGGAAGACAGCAGGGGGTCTTTGGCCTGTTTTGCAAACTATTAAAAGTGTGCTGTTATGGCAACCATGAGATCTGTTTTCACCGGAGCAAAAGACTGAATTGTTTGTGTGCATATTTACATGTTTTTCCCCAGAGCATTGAGAACTCCATCCGTCTTTTATACTAGTAGTTTCAGTGCCCTTTTCAAGCATGTTTATTAGCATGTGCAAACCTAAATATTGTTACGACCCCATCTAGGGTGAGGTCACAACATGAAGTGGATCGAAACAACTAGGACGTCATTCAATATTTTATTTATTTATTGTTTCAGTTTATTTAGTAGAGCTTTCTATCTGAGAAACTGCATCTTTAATATATATTGTGGAAGTGCTAAAGAGGGGTCCATTTTCAATTTAATAAAGTTAAGAAAAATCTTGATGCCTAGTTGGCCTTATTAATCAACTGGAGAACTTGCCAACAATCCTGAATGTATGTTGTAAGTGTGTAACTGTAAATTTTTTTTTCCTATTGATTAAATTATTTGCTTATTTATTTATTGTAATTACTTCACTTAGTGACACCAAATGGAATAAAATGTATTGTAAAGGCCCCGATATACTTCAAACGAAATCGAAGAACGAACTGAAATGACGTAATTTCGAACAAAATCAGGCCGAAACGAAGTTTGTTTTGAGTTCGTTTTGGCAGTTTGAAACAGCTCACCAACGCAAACTTTTTGGGGGAGTTTGTTTTGGCTCTTAAACACCTTTGAGCTACCATTGGTCCGTGGCGATTACGCAGTTGGTGGGTGTGTTCTGGAACTCCGCCTTCTTTGACGTGCGATTTAAAAAAAAAAAAATTCCCCGGTTCGTTTCTCATTCTACGGAGGTCAAACAGGAGAACACATCTCCGCGACTATCTTGCGGGCTGTGCACGGTCCAATCTTGAATGTTTCAGCCACACTTTGTTGCGTGGCCCCACAAGCTAGTACTCGGGAGTGTCAAGGCCAGTCTCTCCGTAGTGGAAATCTGTGTCCTGTGCATTTTTGCATGTTTCACATATGGCGATACCCTTTTCAAGCGATCGTCAAACCGCGCGGCGCACATTCTGAAGTATGAAAACTGCACTTCCTCATCTGTGCTCTGCATTTGCTGAATAAAAAGGGCAAACTCGCCATCATTCTTTCTGTTTTCCTCATCTGTGCTCTGCATTTGCTGAATAAAAAGGGCAAACTCGCCGTCATTCTTTCTGTTTTCGTTAAGTGGACGCACATAACATCTAAGTCGCTTGTTCTGTTTTTCTTTGCCATTGAATAGATCAATGCTACTGCCAGATGTTTACGAAACTGTTCTTCTCTCACAGCCGCCATCGTTGTTGTGTTTAGCCGCCATCGGTCTTCTGTTTTCATTAAGTGGACGCACATAACATCTAAGTCGTTTGTTCTCGTTCTTTTTCTTTGCCATTGAATAGATCAATGCTACTGCCAGATGTTTACGAAACTGTTCTTCTCTCACAGCCGCCATCGTTGTTGTGTTTAGGGGGTACACGCGGGCGGCGTGACACATGTTTACAACCTCGCCTCCAGCAGCGCGGGGTGTTGAAATGTTCAAAAACAGTATACCGTCGCTTAGCCTTTTCAAACTTCTTTTTGCCCTCAAACGAAGAACGAAAAAAAACCTTGTTTGAAGTATATCGGGGCCTTAACAATGACATAATTACATTAAGTACATATTACCACTCAACCACACACTGATCTTATATTAGTAGACCCTGCTGTCAACTGGACTGTTTTCTCAAAGCAAGTTCAAGAACACACAAAGCATAAAAAGATGACCTGAGTGTTTGAGGTCTCTGTCATGCTGCCCTGTGCTGTGTTTCCCAGAGGATTTAGCTACAAGTGTGTTTTCTAAGATCACACACACAAAGGCAGCGTTGCGCGTCATGCTCTGCTACCCATGCACGGGCCACTGTTTGTGCGGTGTCACCTTTCCACTCTTCAAGCTTCTGAATGCAGGAGAATGGTGTTTGCTTCCTCCACAGCATGATGTGAAGGAACTTCAGTGATCGAACAGAGTGTTTCAAGTGTTCTGTCGTTGTTATTCTCCACACTCTCATTTCCTGCTTGCACACATCTACTTCCTATGGTGTTTAAATGATCAGGGAGATCTTGTTTGTGTATTCACTTATTTTCCTCTCTCTGTCTCTCCAGGAGCACTCTTACTGGGAGGTTTCCTGTTCTCCTGGCAGTTTCCTCACTTTAATGCACTGAGCTGGAATCTAAGAGAGGACTATTCGCGCGGCGGTTACAGAATGATGTCCGTCACCCATCCCAGCCTTTGTAAACGTGTGGCCCTCCGCCACAGCGTAGGCCTGATTGGCCTCTCAGCCTTGGGCCCCGTGCTGGACGTCACCACCTGGACGTTCCCCTTAGTCTCCCTGCCGATTAACCTTTACATCAGCTACCTGGCTTTCAGATTCTATCGCAGTGGCGACAGGCAGAATGCCCGCAAGCTGTTTTTTTGTAGTCTTTGGCACCTGCCCATGCTGCTGCTGCTGGCCCTCACCTGCAAGAAGAGACACGTGCCGCAGGACGAGGCAGCTGTTGCTCCCAGCACGCCTTCTCTGGCTCTGTAGAGCAAACTCAATCCCCTGCCATATTCATACTGGCTAGACAATTGCTGTCAGCCCTAAAATTAATTGTCTTGGAGCTAAAAAGACACCAAAAGTTGTGTACCTTTGAGAGGGAAGCCATAACCTCATACCATTGTTGTAAAAGTTTCCATTAGGAGAAAAAAAGAATTAAAAAAATCCCTGAATTCGCTCAGGTAACTTGTACACAAATTAATGCTCTGTGTATGTAAATACATGATATATTTATATCCCCCCCGTTTTCTGTAAACTCATAGACTGCTTCTATAGACTGATTTGTATCTATGTGGATCACTTAAAATAAGACAAGAAAACGTTTTGCCTAGAATTTGCAATTAACATCGCCATTACTGTAGATATTTTGGTTAGATGCGATATAGTCCAGATAATGGAGTACGGTTTGTTTCAATGCACCTTGCAAGTAATTTCTAAGTTTGGTCTCATCTAATTACTTGCTAAATGACATTTTCAAAGTTTTCACTTTCTGAGTCTGTTAATATTTCATTTCGGCAATAAATGATTCAGTAAAGAAATCGCTGAGTCTCACTGCTGGCCCAGAAGTCTTTATTCTGCATGAAACTCCATCCTTCTGAGTCTGAGTTGAGATGTTGAAAGGCGGATCGTTTTGGAGCGCTCTCGGGTATTAGCTCCATCAAAAACACTTACTAGTCAAATGAAAATCATTTCAACTCCCCAGAACAGAATTACTGTTTATTCATTGAATGTAACAGTACTGAATATCACTGATTGCAGCCATGCTTTGTTCGTTACTGTTACTGATTCAGCGCCTTCACAGTTTACCCATCTGACCTCACTGTACCAATGACTTGTGTAAGACACAAAAAGAATTAAAGTTATTCTTATTAAAATGTGTTGTGATCAAGCTTATGTTTGAGTTTTGATTTAAATCTTTGAAATGTACTGTCACAATGTATCTTCAATGCTGCCAGTAGAAACAAATTTGCCTTCATTTTCTTCATTTCATTATTTAAATATGCTAATTTGGTGCTTAAGAAACATTTCTTATCAATGAGGAAGTTGATACCTTAAACTGCTATTTATTTATTTATTATTTTGGGGATTTTTTGATGAATAGAAAGTTTAAAATAGCATATATATTATATGCTATTTTAGCATATTGGCAATTTAGCTATTAGCAATAGCATATATATATATATATATATATATATATAATACTCACCTTTGATCGACATATATCCTTGCTGAATAAAAGTGTTAATTTATTTCAAAAATGACCCCAACCCCATATATTTATAATACTATATATAGCATAATGTATTTGTGTGTGTGTCTGTAGTATTTTCTATATCAGTAAATAGTAATATTTTAATATTTGTATCGTAAATTTGTGTGGTAGGTAGTTTACCATGCAGTGGTCGAGTTGCATCAGACAAGTATCCCACTGCATCTCCAGACAGGACTGGAAACAATGTCTGGCTGCTCTGAACACATTCGGCTAAGATATCAGCTCATATAATCTCCTAAGTATCGACCTCTGCACCTGTCCGGCTACAACACTCGATACCACTCCGCTGTTTCCTTCCCAGTTGTCCTCTATGGTTCCACTTCTCTCAGCACCTCCATTAAATGCCCACATATACTGTATGCTGAGATTTAGTAAGGGCGGCAGGGCGAGGCATTCCTCCCCTCGTAAAGATCTGCTCTGGATGCAGCCAGTGCCTTTCACATCAGAGGCAGTGAATGGGATGGAGGGGGAGAAAAAGAGAGCGAAACAGCTGTTCCCAGCATGTCAATAGATTAAATAGCAGTTCCAGCCCTCCTGGGGTCTGTGGACTCTCCCACCATGATTTTACAGCTTCCACTCTATAGGGTTTTTGTGGTGGACACTCTGTGTGGGACGAAGTGCACAGACCTTCCAGTACACAAGCATCGGAAGGGACATCCTGCACACTTTTATAGGGTATTGCTGTAGTTATATAGATCTGCTTATAAGTACTGCACGTGTAAATTGTTTAATTTTCCTGTTTAAGTGCTTCTTTCGCTCTTTTATCAGGTCAGGCTTGACGAATGCATCATAAATGGAGTAATCCTCTTCTCAGGAAAAATACTGTTTTACTCCGAGTGTCATGGAGCGAGTTTCTCACAGTGCGTGCATTCATTATGAGCTGTGAACCCTGAGGTGGTGAGCACATTTCCCATAATGATCTTTGGCTCTCTGTGGTTTTTCTCATCCAGCTTGGATTCTCATTACAGTTTTAACAGCCTCCCAGACCTTCATTTGTTACAACAGCAACAGGTGGATTTCTCCTCTCTTTTCATTTACAGGAAACAAAATGCTTTGAAATCTTACACTGAAATGCAGGATGATTTCATTTTTGGTTGTTAAAGCAAATGTTTACTTGGTTTAGTTTATGAAGGAAACCGATTACAATTAAGAATAGATCTTTCTGAACTCTTTACACTGAGTGACAGCTATAAACAGTATTTTTCTAAAATGCTCTTTAACTGCCGTTTAAGCATGTTAGGCAGAATGACATACATTTTTTGGCAGATGTTGGGCAGCAGTGTATCAAGTATTCCTAGCACGAACTGTGCATGGAAAACGGTATAGTCAAAAGCTTTTGAAACTGATTTATACCTACTCGCCACTTGCTTGAAATGGGGTGGACAAATGTTTCTTGGGCAAAGTATTCCTTAAACTTCTTTAAACTCACACATATATATTTGCCTTAAGGGAGTCACTAATTTTTGAACCCACACAGTAACATCAATCTCAGAAATGTGGTCTAGTTCATACGTTATAGTGGTGAAAGGCGACAGAAGAGTCTAAGGTCTAGAGTCAATAATGTGGGGGGTTGGGTTGTGAGTTTGTTACCCTTGTAACAAAGAATTCTGAACATCCTTCAGTATGTGTTGGAGGGAACTTAGGCATTTTGTGATTGTTTCATCTGATCTACATTTATGCACATTTAGGCAGAAACTTTTATCCAAAATGACTTGCAGTACATTCAGGTTAGGTATTTTGTAGGTAGTTCTGCCCATGACCTTGGCAACATGCTCTACTGTTTAAGCTGCATGAATTTTTGGAGACATAAAATCAAACATAAAAACTAGAATTCTGTCTGTTTTTCCATTTAGTATTTTGTTGGCACTTACATTCGTGGTAAATCACTATTCAGAAAAGATCCAGATATTATTTCTTTTTCTGACCCTCATCTTTTCCACTAAGAAGATATTGACAATTGTATGTTTTTCTTTTCGAATTCTACATTAATTATTGTCCACGCAGGACCTAAATCATTAATTAGACTTTGCTTGATTCAAAAAGATGTTTCAAACTCAAACACATTTTTAAAAATTGGCTCAAATTGCAGAAGTGTGTATTTGTTACACTTTTTAAAAACTTTAATGAACAACGCTAAAAATATTATACTATTTATAATGCTTAAAATATAATTACGCATTTGTGTTTTTTCCTCTCTCTCTCTCTATAGTTTGTCATGAAAGTGAAGTGTAAAGTGCAAGCTTCCCAAAGTCACAGCCTGTAAAATCTGAAAATATCTGGACATTTTTTAAACTGTAATGTCGGGGCACGAGGAAGTCTATAGTATTTTTATAGGCTAAATATAAATGTTTATATCGATGTTCGAAATAATTAATCAGCTAGAAATGCTATACAATGTCTTTATCCAGTAATTATGAGCGACTGGGAAAAAGTAATGGACATTCATTGGTCAGAGGGTGTGTGACCGCGGAAAGTGCTGTGTTTTACACTCCTCTTCACTTTTTAGGCAGTGTAAATAATAAGCTGCATGTTTATAAACCTAGTTTATAGCGAGCTGAAGCGCAGCTTGTTTTGTTATTCAAAACGACACAAAACCGGCCATAAATTATCAAATGCGTCGGCAGCGTGACTGCAAAATATCTACTACAGCGGATTTAAACTTTATTTTATTGAACCTCTTAAATTGATAAATATTTACAAAATAGAAAGACAATGTAAATACCTCATAGATTAGAGAAATAATATGATAATAGAGTAATTTGATAGTTTAATGAAGTTATATTCCGTTTATTCTATGTGAATTAAAATAATTTCATCACAAAAACTTGATTAATCGCGAGACTGAACACGATTGAAAAACTATATAGATTTTATATAGAGTTTATTTTTATTGAAAACATTCTTTAGAATTTAGACATTTGGGAAAATATCGTGTCGACCTTTTTTTTATTTTTATTTGCATTAGTTGACGTGTGTGTGCAGATGAAGATTTATCGTAACTAATAAATTTCTGACTCAGATTAATGCGATTAAATATAGGATAGCAGATTTTCTTTTTGCATTACACGTTTGTGTAAGACGTCTAAATATTTATACCCCGATTCTTTGGCTATTTCAGACTCCTGAATAGCTAAATGAACGAATACCTTTGAAAGTAAAAAAAAAAAAAAAACATGCTTTATCTACACTGTATATTTTACGTTTGCCGAAGATAGAAGAATAATTACTGTTTAAAATGATTTCGTTTATTAAAATTTGAGTAAATAAGAAGTAAATGTAAGACGTATAAATATATTTGTATGAAATATATATGCTTTAATAAATAAATATATAGGCTAATAGTTTGTATGAGAACTTTGCTGGACTTCCCAAATCCTCATTCCTTTCTAAACAGTTCAGATGCGTACAATTTGTAACACTTTGGAAACTCCCAAAAACTGGAATAAAAGGATTCCGGTCTAATGTTTCTCTATCCAATAAGAGCGTTTAATCGGCTCTGCGACCAAGTGTCTTGTCTAAAATTCCCTCCTATATTGCTCTCTGATTGGCAGGCGTTTTTAAACAACTCCGCCTTTATTCAAATGAGTGCTCAGCGGTAGGCTGGCCCTGCTGTCAATCAAACGCATCAGCGCTCTATAAGGTCTACTCTCTCGAAAGCGCTCAGACACTCGAGGATGCGGCCGGGAGCAGCTTCTGCGGCTGGGAATCAAGTGCACTGGTCATTCTTATCAGTTTTCTCGCCTCCTCCCGCAGATATGACCGAGAACAGCTGACTAAAATCGCATTCCTAGATGTCCCGTCCACTTTGGGTTAGTTTATTTCACGTCTGAGGATTATATTGTGGACTCCAATGGCTTTTAAAGACTCCTGAGGGGGGATTCCTAAAGCTCTTCCTGGACCTGGACAGAACTGTACCTACCTGTCAATATGTCCAGCTGGAGTGTGATGGTCTGCACGCACAGGGCTTATGGAATATAGCCTGTTCTGTCACCATTTTTACGCACTCTCCGTCAGTTCCGTGAAGAAGAAACTCGGGCTCCTCTTCATCATGCTGCTCCTCTGGGTCTACATGCTGTACTCCTGCGTGGGCTACTGTGCCAGTATGCCACCAAGTTTAGTTGTGGACAATAATAATAACCGAGCGAAGGAGACGGATTTCCTCGGGAAATATGCTGAGGCAGAAAGTGGCCGGCCGGACCTGATGATGTCCAAGCTCCTGTCCAGACCGCAGAGCTCGTGGACGGACGTAGAGTCAGATTATGATGAGCCTACGGTCCGGAGAGCTCCCAGAGACTTCAGTAAAGATGAAGTAGATTTGGACCGAGATGAGGAGTGGGACGACGGGCGGAGAGTTTACCCACTGTCAAGTTTCTCCAACGGCTCGGGCAGTAAGAAGCTGCCTCAGGCGATCATCATCGGCGTGAAAAAGGGCGGCACGCGCGCGCTGCTGGAGTTTCTGCGCGTGCATCCAGATATTCGCGCGGTCGGAGCCGAGCCGCACTTCTTTGACCGTAACTATGACAACGGACTGGACTGGTACAGGTAAGAACGTTAATAATAAATACGCTCACTTACACGACATATACTTCCATTCACTTATATTGTTCTTCAGTGAAGTAAATACTAAATAGGCTACACTTTGATCATAAACCTACCCTTTCCAAAATAGCTTTTTTTATTACTATTTAGTATTTAATGAATTTTATTTCATTATTATTTATTTGTTTGATTTGTTTATTTGTCAAGTATTATTTATTTGTTTGATCCTCAGATTATTATTTTTTTAACAATGTGTTGGCATTTTCAGCTCAAGTCTCGTACGAGCAGAACGAGACTTGAGCTGTTAATTTAATCCTGACTAAAATTTTACTTGAGTTTAATTGCTACATTTAGGTAATACGATTGCCTAACCTATTAATAACTCAGTTGTCCTTTTACGACCACTTTGAGTTTAATTACTAAAGAGGGAAAGTTAGAGTTGAAACTCTGAAAACTTGTACAATTGTAAATTAAAACTTGTAAATTAGGCTGTTGTTTCGTTATAAGGATAGAATCCTACAACTTTTTTAACCTTCCTATAAAATAAGAAATCATCCGATAGATTCAAAGTGAGAAAAACGGAGAATATAGGCTATATGCTCGGCTTTTGAATTCCTAGCCTTTTTTTCCCTTCAATTCATGAAATATCTCAGCTTTAATAGTTTGGCTGCTGCGTATTGCTTATTAAATAAGCAACGTGAACCAAACAAACACTATTATTTTTTCAACTTTGTCCTCCCTCATTCATTGGCCCTTTTTGTTGTATCTGTCATTCATTATGTAATTTTACCCTTCGGCTCGATCTCAAACCATCCTAGGCAATCAAATGTACTTATTATTATGTAAATGGCATGTTCTGTATGGTTTGCATTCAGCCATCTATAAACGCATAGTTGCAGTAGCGGTAGTTTTCAGGTTCCAGTTTAAACATTTACTTTGGTTCCGCTGTTTCTGCTACTGTGGAACTGTTAGACTCGCAGTTTAATGTTGAACACGGTCATTTAAATACACATGAATTCAGACGGATATTATTCAAATAAACACAATAGGTCGGTAATGATACATTTTTGTTGTGATTGTAATATCTTGAGAGATGACTCGTATCCGACCGCAGGTGACGCAGTGGTCTCTGTTGGACACACTGATCATTGCAGGTTAACGGACCTCTGCTTTTGCGTTCACTTTTAAAACATAAATGCTGAATTTTTATTTTATTTTATTTTTTTGCCCAAGAACTCGGTATTACTCTACAATTATCTTAAATAAGGATTAGAGCAAATATAGCTAATGTACTGTAAACCTTTAAAATTGGAAAGTGAAGTTCAGTCGGTTGATGCCTTGATTAAATCTAAGTACTTTGCATTGCCCTTTGAACATTTTTTTTTTTAATAAATAAATAAATAAACCCTTAAACCGGGTATAAATGACAGAACTGTCGATTTGAAAAGTTGGATAACGATGAGAGAATTTTAATAGTGTGACTGACCTTAATTTTCGGTGAGCAAGTGTTTGTATCTTAATCAAGAGAAAATAAAAAGCATGCATCAAACTAATTTGACATAATGGAATCAATGAAATTAGTAGCTTGTGAACGATAGTAGACTTGTTTATAATGTGTTTTATGTAGGTTTAGCTCAGTGCAGCTGTATTTTTCTTTTTGTGCTGTCCAAACCGTAAAATTTAATGTTCAACTTTTCGGCTTGCATTTGAAATAGCATTTCTATTTATAGTTAAGCATAGCTGTTTCTTTTGAGCGTGCTTTGGACATTTTTAATTGGCCCATTGCGTTTTATCTACTAAAGTGGCAGAACTCATTATGAGAGCTCATAAATTCATTACACTCGCTGTTAGAACTCGGGACATTTGTTTCAAATCAACTTTCGGAGTAGATTTTGGATTTTTTTTTTAGTTACTTTTAGGCCTGTGTTGCAGTTATTTAAATGTGATGACATTTTGATTAACTATTTGTTAACATTATTAATGTTCTACTCTAAAGTGTAATGAAATAAATGTATAGCTTGTATACAATGAAACTGAAGAAAGAAAGGGGGATTTATTGCCCCAGAGTATGTCTCTGCTTACCCCAGACACAGAGCAGAAAGAAACACTCAATAAGTTGATAAAACAGTCCTGGACTGCACGCCTGTCTCTCTAAACGGATTTGCAAAGGTTTGAGGGGTTGGAAGCCCAGTGCTTTTAAATATATGCAACGTTTCAGGGCCCCTATAACAAAAAACAGGACGGGTGAAAGAATGTGCGTTGTAGTGAATGCTCGGTAGTCCAGCTTAATGAAAAGGGAATTATATTCATGCATGTTGAGAGGAAAAAATATTTATTTGATTAATTATTTAAATGCCAGGGCCTCACTTCAGTCTAATGCAAATTCAGGCTGATCCAGCAAAATCAGTCAAGATTGTCCCAAAATTGTTCAGATTCTTACATGTCATTCATTTGCTAAATTGAATTAATTGATCACATGGATTATGCTATCTTTTAAAACACGTATAAAGAGAAAATAAAGTGGTCAGAAATGTTGATTGTAACTTTAATTATTTCTATTAAATTTGGACAATAAAGTGAGTCGAAACAAATTATTTTTGCCAAAAGATCACCAGGGCAGGTTTGTTTTTTAATTAACCTTTTTTTTTCTTTCTGGAAAAAGTGAAGTTGTCTGGTCTGGATGTGGGATGTAAAACCAGGGTTTTCCTCTAAAATGCTTTTTTATTCTATTTTTTCCTTCTAATTAAAAAAAAATGCTCCTGATGAAGAGCAGTTCAGATTCTTTAAACATGTTGTTCATTTGCTGTATTGAATTTATTGATGGATTATGCTATCTTTTAAACCATGTATAAAAAGAAAATAAAGTGGTCAGAAGTGTTTGATTATTTCTATTAAATTTGTACCATGTTGAAACAAATGATTTTTTGCCAAAAAGAGATTCAGGGCAGCTGTCATTTTTCTTTTTTTTTAAGAATTTTGTTTTTCTTTCTGGAAAAAGTTTGATTTGAAGTTTTATTAAAAACGTATTTGGTCAGTGGATGTGGGATGTGAAACCAGGATTTTCTTCAAAAATGCTTTTTTATCCAATTGTTTTCCTTCTAAATAAAAACAATGCTCCAAATTAAGAGCAGAGTCTTTACCAAGTTACATAGTTGATTGAAAGTAACTTCACAAAAGCCTCTGTCGAGTAAACACAACTGATAAATTACATGAAAACACTGGGCGTTGAAGGGTATAATGCTTGTTTTCCACTCTTACGAGAAAGTTTTCTGTCTCAAGTGTCACAGGATTCACATGCCATTGCAGCTGGTTTGAGTTGGACATTCAATGCCAAAGTGAAATTCTATATCTGGCCATTGCTGTTTGGGCTGAAGATACGGGGCACAAACAAATGCAGACTTCTTTTTTTGCTCTCACTTTTTTTCTGTCTCTGATGTCTCCGTGTGACCTGATCTAAAACAGCGTGGGAGATTGTGTGCAGACAGACAGAGCGCTTGAGGTGAACTCTCTGTGCTCACAGGACCTTTGAGTCCATTCTTGTCTTTTTAAAGAAGTGATATGGCCAAAGTGTTTCTTTTTTTAAAATTGTCTCTCTCACAAGACTAAACAGGACTCTGATTCTGAGTTTTAGAGTGTCTCATACTCAGCAAAGTGATTTGCTGTGTAATGGAAAAGAGAGTTCATAGTGCAGAAATGCATTTTTAAAATAATGCAGCACACGGAAAGTTTGCAAGTCATTTTTAATAAGGTGTTTTTACTGTGGATTAACTCTGTTTATCAGAAAGTTGTGATTGACCTTTATATACCTTTCTGTGCTACAGAGAGCTAGCGAAAAAGACATGGCAGATGAGCTTTTGTTCCTCAGTACTGGTTAGACCTGTTCAGGCTGTTTTAGAGACTGTAAGTCTGGTGTATGATTCATAGACATTCATGCATTATCTGCAGGCACTTCACATTTTGTTATGATCTTCTCCCAAAAATGTCTGGTCAATGTAGCGTTTGTAACAACTGCCAGTTTATTTGTAAGAGATATTACAGTATGAATAGCTAAAGTCGTAGTGGATTGAATTGAGTAATAACTTTGGCAATTCTCCTTTCGCAGTTTTCAGTTTCAACTACTTTTCTGATTTGTGAGACCTTGCAAAATCTCTGCTGGTTTTACTGCTTTTTTGTGGAGACTCTGAGGATTTAATAAGCAGTTGAGTTGGCTTCTAAAAAATCCCACCGACCCACCCAGACAGACAGGGTCCCAGTTGGAACAGCAAATGTTGTGGGGTTTGACTTACTATTACATCATTTTCAAATCTACCAGAGCAGTTTTTGTAGTCGATGACTCCTTGTTGGTAGTCAACCATACAGTAAACACACACTCTTCATACAACTGGTAACTTTTAGTCTGTGTATCTTTTTCCAGTGAGTGTTTGAAAGTCAGGTATGTAGTAGCACAATGCAGTTCTTTTGTGTGCAATCCCCGAGTCCATCCTGAGATTAAGGGTGTGTATTCTGAATAGCAGCTATTAAGCAACACGGTCTGTAACTTCTGACCAACAAAAGGACAAGTGGAGCACTGTTCCGTAAAAGGGAAATGCTCTGCAGAAAATCCCGTTCCGCTGTCGGACCAGGGAACGCTCTCGGAAGCATGTCACTTGAAAGTTCTGAAGTGCTTGGAGGGCTGCGACCCCCTGCCACCTTGTCCAGATGCGCACTTCCATCCGTGGAATGGCTAGTTCTGGATGGATGCCTCTGCTTTTGTACCCACACTCCATGGGGTGTTCACACCACCATGTAGGTGACCCATACGGACGCTGTGGCCAGTGACCCCCTCCTTCCTGATTGTATAATGCAGGGGCCACCATGTCTAAGTGGTACCGGGTGAGATCAAACTAAGGTTTGGCTGTGCCTACAGGGTGTTTTGTAAACAGTGAGCTGTAGTTGACTGCTTGGACTGGGTATCGATACAGATATTTATTCACAGGGTCACAATATGATTAGATTCTGATTCATTTGGACATAATTCAATTGTCTTATATTGACTATTTAACTTGCATATGAAAAAAGTTTTAACTAATGTTAACTAATTTATTTAAAAATTAAACAGGGAAGCTTCTAATTTGGTACATTACAAAAATATCTATTTAAAAATGAACAACAGAGCATAGTATATTATATTATATTGCTTTATTATTTTTTGTATATTTTATTTAAATATTTAATCACTGAGAGTAATAACTTGATTTGATGACCTCTCTGATGGATTCAGTGAGTTCTTTTAGTGAAGGAGTCAGTTGTTTGTGAATCGGACTACACTGTTTACTTTATTTTTATTTATTTTTTTATATTGCATGCAGCCCATGAGAACAACTCTATAGAAAATGTTTTTTCTTGCCACACTGACATAAATTAAAAGATCATTCTAAGGATTTAGACCAGGGCTGTCCAAACTCGGTCCTGGAGGGCCGGTGTCCTGCAGAGTTTAGCTCCAACTTGCCTCAACACACCTGACTGGAAGTTTCTATGCCTAGTAAGAGCTTGATTAGCTGGTTCAGGTGTGGCAGTCAGCAGGTTGACATCCTCTATTGAGAGCCTGAGCAGAGCTGACTGAGGACATTCAAAGGACTGCCTCCAAATTAGGGCTGCACGATAAATCGCATGCGATATTTAACGCGCATCTTATCAGTAAGCCCTGATTTAGACTGTTCAAATGAAGATTGTGTTTATTGGAAAATCTATTTTTACCATACTATGTCAATTTCGTTGTTGCAGTAAGTGTGCAGTATGATGGTTGGTGACTTCTGTTGAAGAAATGTACACCCCCACACTCACACAGATAAGCACAAAGTAATGACTCAAGCCAGCTTAGACCTTGTGGGACTACATGTATTGATTAGTTTACGCTGTGGCGGGCACTGTGTGGTGTTGGATGTCAAACGCTCATGTTTCTAATCCTCCTACTGAAATATTGTCTCTTATACACGCATTCAAACACCCAACATACGCAAACCGATGACAAATAGAGGATAAGGGCTTGTTTATAACTGTTCAACTTTTTTCTTCCTATTGGAAATAATTTACATATACTTTCTCTGGTTGATTGGACAGCTGAAAACAAGAGACATATGCAAGATAAAACCCTTCCCCTTCCACCTTTTATTTGATTTGAGTGGCCTGTTGTTTACGGACCCTCCCTCTGAGCTTGCCGTGAATTGGACCCTTTTTAAAAGAGGTGATAATTTGGATGTCGGATGTCAGAATAATGCTAGTCCTCTTTCTTCAACAAGCTCATTCATTGTAGCTAAATAAACAGCATTTACAGGAGCCTGGGGGCTACAGCACGCGGCTGCCAGTATGGTCCGGTAATTGTTGGCCCATGTCTCCTGCCAGGTCTGTCTCCTCCCAAGTGTGTGATCATCAGAGCTAATTTTCTGAAAGTTTGACGCCCTGAGGAGGATTATTAGCACAAGGAGTGAGAAAAAAGTGACCGTAGAAAGACTGTAGAAAGAAACTTTAAGTGATGCTATATAACCGATGACCGTAGATAATTTTTTTTTAAAGGCACTGTTTGTGTGTATGTGTCTTTCTGTCTGAAGAATGTGAAAAGCAGAGGATCAGGGAGCAGTAGAGACCCCCTGAGGTTTCCATTAACCTCAGCGAGAAAAGAGCAGACAATTGAAGGAACACACACACTCTGCTGATGTACCCAGAGGAGCACAGCATGAGGTGAGCTCCAGGGCAACAAAGCCAGTGTCTGTATATCAGTGCATCCTTAATTGCATCACTATTCCATAGGACTGTATGAATATTCATCAGCAACCAATAGTCATATTGAAGTCATATCATGTTTTTTTTTTT
>NW_015640493.1:634241-647564 GCF_001515625.1 Sinocyclocheilus rhinocerous
ACGCTGTCCGTTAATTGTTGGCCCATGTCTCCTACCAGGTCTGTCTCCTCCCAAGTGTGTGATCATCAGAGCTAATTTTCTGAAAGTTTGACGCCCTGAGGAGGATTATTAGCACAAGGAGTGAGAAAAAAGTGACCGTAGAAAGACTGTAGAAAGAAACTTTAAGTGATGCTATATAACCGATGACCGTAGATAATTTTTTTTTAAAGGCACTGTTTGTGTGTATGTGTCTTTCTGTCTGAAGAAAGTGAAAAGCAGAGGATCAGGGAGCAGTAGAGACCCCCTGAGGTTTCCATTAACCTCAGCGAGAAAAGAGCAGACAATTGAAGGAACACACACACTCTGCTGATGTACCCAGAGGAGCACAGCATGAGGTGAGCTCCAGGGCAACAAAGCCAGTGTCTCCCTTTAGCCCAGGAACTGTCACCACTTTTGTCCTCGCACTTTCTCTTTTTAGCTTTTTGCATTGTTTTCTTTCTCTCTCGCTCTTCTAGGAAAAGAACCAGCTATTAGAAAATAAGTAAAAACATGTGAGAAGTCTGTATGTCATCATTTTTATAGTGAGAATTACTTTTCTACATTGTTAGTAATGAACAGATGTACTCTTGTCACTCTCTACTTCATAGAGTCTCTGGATATTATATTATATTGCTTTTTTTTCATTTTAGAATGCAATTGCCCCTTTTTACTTATTGGTCATAACATAAGTATAATTATACATATCAGTCAGAAATTGTATATCAGTGCATCCTTAATTGCATCACTATTCCATAGGACTGTATGAATATTCATCAGCAACCAATAGTCATATTGAAGTCATATCATGTTTTTTTGTTTGTTTTTTTTAAACAAACCAAGCTAGTGAGTTATTCGTTTGCTGCTTTTTCTTGGTTTCATAGCCCATTTCTCAAATGTCTCTTCAAATCCACATTATGTGGTTGAATGGCTTGTCCTCTTGACACCAAGACTTTAAATCTTGTTTCTTGTGGGACCGTAAGGCCTTCTGGAATGCGGACAACGGAGAGAAAGGAAAGCAAAAACATTTGTCATCGTATTCACAATACATCAACATGCCTGCTGAAATAGCAACCCCTGAAATCAAATTACACCTGTGACATCCGCACTCGGCTGATTACTTTCAGCAGAAGCGTTTGATAGTGATCTCTCTGTGTTTCACGCCAGTTATATTGTCTTCAACTGGCACTGAGATACCAAAGCGGACTGTAACTAGGCTATCGTCCAAAAAACGTTCGCGGAGTTGCCTTAGGAGATAGCTGTATGCTCTTTTTAGTCATCTTGTCTTATACGTGCAGTTTCATTATCAGCTCTGGCGCTATCACCACATAATTTAGCTAATTGTGGGTTAGCAATGAAGAATGCTAGTCTGGAGGAATTTGTAAACCATTAACCCTCAGTGTCAAAGTAACGCAGCTGTGCCGTAAGCCTCTGATGTAACCGGTTGACAGACTTGGAGGAAATTCCCAGCTCTTTAAAGCTCACCTGTCTTCAAAAGCTCCTCAGCTGGAGCAGATCGTGTGCCAAGCAAAACAGGATGTAATAGGTGCGTGCATGTGTGTTCTCGTGTTTGAGTGTGATGGCTTTGAAAAGTTAAAAAAAGGATTGAAATCTTGGAAATCTCCATGCCAATTTTACAACAGTTTAGTGAGATATCCTACTGTCTGATGAGATTATCTTTTTAAAATGCCAGCAGGAGTTTTAGTTTTTTTACTTTTCAGCGTTGATCCTAGTGAGTCACTTGAAATGTTTAGATTTGTGTACATCAATTGTATGTATATTTGAATTTTATGTTGAAAAAAAATATATTCATTTAGACTTCAGGCAAATCTGAACACTCTTTGGCTTTGTAGCTTTGCTAATAGCCTTTATAGCTTAGTAAACAAGCTAAAACCTCATCAAGGCAAGTTACACTAAACACCGCTAACAGTCTAGAGATTTGTTGTGTCACTCAGTGGGAATGTAAATGAAGTGTGGGACTGAGTCCATTAACACCCTCTACAGACACCCGAAGTAAACAAGCTTATCACTGCGGATTAGCAAGAGCAAGATAAACACTGGGGTACTGGCTTGATCACAGCTAATAACTAAAGTAAATTAAATGGGAAGGCTATTGTTTGTGGAGTTACTGCGAGAGTACAGGGGGCAGTCAATACTGAATATAGGATATGTAATTATATGCATTAGGCAATTTGGATAGTAATGAAGTCTATTTTTAAATAGAGTTTAAATAGAGTTATCTTAAGTTTTGGGTTTGCTAAAAAAAAATTATTTTATTTTCAGGATTTCCATTTGTCAAATAAAAGTTTGGAACTAACAGGGTTTTGGTTAATATCACAATATTATAATATTACACAATAGGGTTTTGGTTAATATCAGCATAATAATTGATCGTTGTAAATAAATTAAAGTAGCTTGCAATTATCATCCAGGACCAGCAATAATTATTTTATTTTTAATTACATAATAATGGTAATGTATAGTGGGTATAGACAAGTATCACCCCCATTTAAAATAATCTTTTTTTTTTTTTTTTTGCAGCCTGAAATGAAGAAAGTTAAAATTATAACCCCAACACCAAGTGAAAGATATAACACCAACAAAATAAAAAAATAAAACAGAATTACTGAGTTGGAAAAAGGATTGAAGGAAAAACTTGTCAGGATAGAAGGAAAAATGGATGGGGCAAAATATGGTCAAATTCTTGAGGAAAATCTGCTGCACACAGTGGTTGAAGGAGAAAAAGGTGAATGTCCTTGCATGGCTTAGTTAGAGCCCAGACTTAAACCCCATTGAGAATCTGTGGAATGACTTGAAGACTGCAGTCCACAAATAGTCACCATCGAATTTAACTGAACTTGAGTAGTTCTGCAAAGAAGAGTGGGCAAATATTGCAAAGTCTAGATGTGCAAAGTTAGTAGAGACAAATCCCAACAGACTGAAGGCTGTAATTAAAGCAAAAGGTGGTTCAACAAAGTACTGACACAAGAGGGGTGATCCTTTTTCCATCTAAGTGATTGTTGTTGTTGTTGTTTTTCTGACATGTTGGTGTTACATCTATGACATGTTGGTGTTATATTGGTTATATCTTACATGTTGGATATTATAAGTTGCACTGAGTAAATACAGCTGGATAAAACAAAAACTGTCCGTCTTCATTTCAGGCTGCAAATCAACAAAATGTGATAATTTTAAAGGGGGGTGATTCTTTTCTCTACACACTCTATACACATCACAGTTAGACAAACCCCTTTGGCAGCTTAAATGCCTACTGGATTAAATTTGACCCAGATTTCTTTATTTTTTTTAACACCTTTATAGCAAACACTAAAAACAGCTTAAAGATGGTTCAAGGTTAGTTCTAGTATTTTTGTTGTTATTAGATGTTCTGAATTTATTTTACTTAATAAAATGTTTTCTTCTTTTGTTTTTTATCAATGCATATTCATTTACAAAATAATGATTTACGCTATTTTTGTCCTAAACCTCACTATATTGCAGTATGCTAAAATACTTTTCTAAGTGATTAGGCTTGTGATTTTTGCCTAAAAGACATTAAAAAGGGAAAAAAAACTGACTTGCATTAATTAAAGGAGCAACCTGAGCATTATCTAGAGACTAAAATATCATAAAGGCTTGGGTTTCGACTCTTTTGACTTGGGTCAGGTAAGCAGAGACAAATTCATCCTACTCACTTTTTTAGGTATGACTCTAATATCGCAGAAACACCTCTAAGTCAAAGTTGCCAGTCCTACAAATGGCTCTTCAGCACATGCTACAGCTTTGTAAAATGCATGCCTGAGTGAGAGAAAAGTGCACTTTATTACCCCGTCTCATCCCTCCATCTTTTATTCAGAGCTGATGGCAGCCCCTGCTTGTGCAGCCTTGTCACTAACACAGTAATTCCACTCAGCTGGCATGACCGTAGGGACGTAACTCAATGTGCGGCCCGGACAGCAGAAAATACACCCCACTCTTGTTTTAAAGAGATTTTGGTAGGTGTTGAATGGCAGCAAATAAAGCTGAAACAGAGTCTGGGCAGATTGCAGTGTACAGAGCCTGAGGTCTCAGTGATTTATGCGTGTTCTGACCTTCTCAGAGGCTGCTGTGCTTTCGAATGAGTTTGAGAGCGAGAGAGAGAGAAATAAAAGAAGAAAGAAAATGGGCCTGAAATTATGGTTGGCACAAGTCAAGGCTAGACCTCAGTATGACTGCTGAGTAGATAGTGTAGCCTACCCTCTCTCACGATACTCACTTTATGTCCAATGTCTTTATATATACAACACTACAGGGAGACCTAAATATATTTTTCTTCCCTTGACACCCTAAAGCAGACCAGTGTTCATTCCAAAACCAAAGCCCCCTGCTTTGAGAGAGAAAATATACAGATTAAACAACTCAATGTTTCTCTTTAGTGTTGAGTAGGGTGACCATATGTGCCATTTTCCCCGGACGCGTCCTGGCCAGGATTTCTATATTGCCTAAAATATCTAGGGTTTGGCTTTGTTTGCGTGTGCAGACAATAGGGTTTTGGTTAATATCAGCATAATAATTGATCGTTGTAAATAAATTAAAGTAGCTTGCAATTATCATCCAGGACCAGCAATAATTATTTTATTTTTAATTACATAATAATGGTAATGTATAGTGGGTATAGACAAGTATCACCCCCATTTAAAATAATCTTTTTTTTTTTTTTTTTTGCAGCCTGAAATGAAGAAAGTTAAAATTATAACCCCAACACCAAGTGAAAGATATAACACCAACAAAATAAAAAAATAAAACAGAATTACTGAGTTGGAAAAAGGATTGAAGGAAAAACTTGTCAGGATAGAAGGAAAAATGGATGGGGCAAAATATGGTCAAATTCTTGAGGAAAATCTGCTGCACACAGTGGTTGAAGGAGAAAAAGGTGAATGTCCTTGCATGGCTTAGTCAGAGCCCAGACTTAAACCCCATTGAGAATCTGTGGAATGACTTGAAGACTGCAGTCCACAAATAGTCACCATCGAATTTAACTGAACTTGAGTAGTTCTGCAAAGAAGAGTGGGCAAATATTGCAAAGTCTAGATGTACAAAGTTAGTAGAGACAAATCCCAACAGACTGAAGGCTGTAATTAAAGCAAAAGGTGGTTCAACAAAGTACTGACACAAGAGGGGTGATCCTTTTTCCATCTAAGTGATTGTTGTTGTTGTTGTTTTTCTGACATGTTGGTGTTACATCTATGACATGTTGGTGTTATATTGGTTATATCTTACATGTTGGATATTATAAGTTGCACTGAGTAAATACAGCTGGATAAAACAAAAACTGTCCGTCTTCATTTCAGGCTGCAAATCAACAAAATGTGATAATTTTAAAGGGGGGTGATTCTTTTCTCTACACACTCTATACACATCACAGTTAGACAAACCCCTTTGGCAGCTTAAATGCCTACTGGATTAAATTTGACCCAGATTTCTTTATTTTTTTTAACACCTTTATAGCAAACACTAAAAACAGCTTAAAGATGGTTCAAGGTTAGTTCTAGTATTTTTGTTGTTATTAGATGTTCTGAATTTATTTTACTTAATAAAATATTTTCTTCTTTTGTTTTTTATCAATGCATATTCATTTACAAAATAATGATTTACGCTATTTTTGTCCTAAACCTCACTATATTGCAGCATGCTAAAATACTTTTCTAAGTGATTAGGCTTGTGATTTTTGCCTAAAAGACATTAAAAAGGGAAAAAAACTGACTTGCATTAATTAAAGGAGCAACCTGAGCATTATCTAGAGACTAAAATATCATAAAGGCTTGGGTTTCGACTCTTTTGACTTGGGTCAGGTAAGCAGAGACAAATTCATCCTACTCACTTTTTTAGGTATGACTCTAATATCGCAGAAACACCTCTAAGTCAAAGTTGCCAGTCCTACAAATGGCTCTTCAGCACATGCTACAGCTTTGTAAAATGCATGCCTGAGTGAGAGAAAAGTGCACTTTATTACCCCGTCTCATCCCTCCATCTTTTATTCAGAGCTGATGGCAGCCCCTGCTTGTGCAGCCTTGTCACTAACACAGTAATTCCACTCAGCTGGCATGACCGTAGGGACGTAACTCAATGTGCGGCCCGGACAGCAGAAAATACACCCCACTCTTGTTTTAAAGAGATTTTGGTAGGTGTTGAATGGCAGCAAATAAAGCTGAAACAGAGTCTGGGCAGATTGCAGTGTACAGAGCCTGAGGTCTCAGTGATTTATGCGTGTTCTGACCTTCTCAGAGGCTGCTGTGCTTTCGAATGAGTTTGAGAGCGAGAGAGAGAGAAATAAAAGAAGAAAGAAAATGGGCCTGAAATTATGGTTGGCACAAGTCAAGGCTAGACCTCAGTATGACTGCTGAGTAGATAGTGTAGCCTACCCTCTCTCACGATACTCACTTTATGTCCAATGTCTTTATATATACAACACTACAGGGAGACCTAAATATATTTTTCTTCCCTTGACACCCTAAAGCAGACCAGTGTTCATTCCAAAACCAAAGCCCCCTGCTTTGAGAGAGAAAATATACAGATTAAACAACTCAATGTTTCTCTTTAGTGTTGAGGGACCAACCGTTCACAGTTTCATGCAGATGTTTTAGCCTCAAAGACACAGATCATATAGTTTTCAGAAAGTCTTAAAACTGGCTGCTAGCTCAGGCATAATAATTTAATGAGAAACTAGATCAGCATTAAGGTATAACCCTCTTTAGAGATGACTCTAAAGGAAGAGTGTGTCTATTCTTGGAGAAAGGCAGGTCAGAAGTGTCTGCAATCCTCCCCGTTCTTTCATTATTTATCCATCAGAGCAGTCACTCCACGTGAGAGAGGCTTTCTCCGTCCGTCGGATGCAGATCTAGTGACACGATCCATCAGCGAGAATGTCAGAAACTGAAGCTAAGACACACCAACACCTTAGACGGGCCCGATGGAGACGGTCGTTTACACCTCTTTATGTTCACGTCAGGGTTACATGGCAAAGATCAGAGGCTGAGGAGAAACCTGAGGAAGATCTAGACATGGAACGAGAAAGGTTAGGCAAGGAAAAGGTAAAGTATAGCCGTCAGAAGCTGGGATATTCATAAAACACTCATGGCTGTGCTATCTACAGTCTCGTGGCTTCAGCTTTGCAGGTTAAGAAGAGATCTCTGGCAATTCTCATTTAGGAAACCAACTGTCAGGAGGCTCTAAGTGGCTGCGTACCTCTCCAAATACAGTGGTAACTTAAAGCTGTTACACACATGCTCATCCTGGCTCTTTCGCTCTGTATTTTTCTCTTTCTTTTCTCTCCTCGCCACCCCATTACCATTCTCCTGGTGCTTGTGCTATAAAATCCAGCTTTGCTCCACAGATTTACGGCTGCAGTTTTGCTCTGCGGTTAAATATAATGTCAAGGCTCCAGACTCCGCGGGGTGTATTTCAAAACTACAGCCTCGCTCAGGTCGCTATGACGACAAAGAGCAGAAAATATTGTCTGTATGGAGTGGCCTGGGAGGTGCCAGGATTTACCAGATGTAGCCACACAGCCTCTGTTGAAGACAATCTCCCGGCAGGCTCTCTAGACACGCTAAAGAAGTGATCCTGCTCTCACGGTTGTTCCAGTAGTCGCTTGATTGAAAATTACCCCATGATTTACTCACCATCAAGCAATCCTAGGTGAATATGACTTTATTCTTTCAGACGAATACAATCGGAGTTATGTTTAAAAATGTCCTGGCTCTTCCAAGCTTTATAATGGCAGTGAATGGGCAATATTCAATAGTCCAATAGATGTCCAATAAACTGCATCCATCTATCATAAAAAGTGTCCCACACAGCTCCGGGGGGTTAATAAAGGCCTCCTGAAGTGAATCGATGTGTTTTTGTAAGAAAAATATCCATATTTAAAACTTTATAAACCTTAATCTCTAGCTTCCGCTAACTGCATACATGCGTTCACACAAGAGTTTTAGAGATGACTCTAAAGGAAGAGTGTGTCTATTCTTGGAGAAAGGCAGGTCAGAAGTGTCTGCAATCCTCCCCGTTCTTTCATTATTTATCCATCAGAGCAGTCACTCCACTTGAGAGAGGCTTTCTCCGTCCGTCGGATGCAGATCTAGTGACACGATCCATCAGCGAGAATGTCAGAAACTGAAGCTAAGACACACCAACACCTTAGACGGGCCCGATGGAGACGGTCGTTTACACCTCTTTATGTTCACGTCAGGGTTACATGGCAAAGATCAGAGGCTGAGGAGAAACCTGAGGAAGATCTAGACATGGAACGAGAAAGGTTAGGCAAGGAAAAGGTAAAGTATAGCCGTCAGAAGCTGGGATATTCATAAAACACTCATGGCTGTGCTATCTACAGTCTCGTGGCTTCAGCTTTGCAGGTTAAGAAGAGATCTCTGGCAATTCTCATTTAGGAAACCAACTGTCAGGAGGCTCTAAGTGGCTGCGTACCTCTCCAAATACAGTGGTAACTTAAAGCTGTTACACACATGCTCATCCTGGCTCTTTCGCTCTGTATTTTTCTCTTTCTTTTCTCTCCTCGCCACCCCATTACCATTCTCCTGGTGCTTGTGCTATAAAATCCAGCTTTGCTCCACAGATTTACGGCTGCAGTTTTGCTCTGCGGTTAAATATAATGTCAAGGCTCCAGACTCCGCGGGGTGTATTTCAAAACTACAGCCTCGCTCAGGTCGCTATGACGACAAAGAGCAGAAAATATTGTCTGTATGGAGTGGCCTGGGAGGTGCCAGGATTTACCAGATGTAGCCACACAGCCTCTGTTGAAGACAATCTCCCGGCAGGCTCTCTAGACACGCTAAAGAAGTGATCCTGCTCTCACGGTTGTTCCAGTAGTCGCTTGATTGAAAATTACCCCATGATTTACTCACCATCAAGCAATCCTAGGTGAATATGACTTTATTCTTTCAGACGAATACAATCGGAGTTATGTTTAAAAATGTCCTGGCTCTTCCAAGCTTTATAATGGCAGTGAATGGGCAATATTCAATAGTCCAATAGATGTCCAATAAACTGCATCCATCTATCATAAAAAGTGTCCCACACAGCTCCGGGGGGTTAATAAAGGCCTCCTGAAGTGAATCGATGTGTTTTTGTAAGAAAAATATCCATATTTAAAACTTTATAAACCTTAATCTCTAGCTTCCGCTAACTGCATACATGCGTTCACACAAGAGTTTTTAAATATAACTCCGATTGTATTCATCTGAAAGAAGAAAGTCATATACACCTAAAATGGCTTGAGGGTGAGTAAATCATGGGGTAATTTTCATTTTTGGGTGAACTATACCTTTAAGCTTCAAGCTTCAAACTAGTGCCTCAGAACGTTAAGAAGGTCAAAAACACAATTTAGTCATAAAATGATTCAGCCCAAAGAGAGACAGTTGCTTATCAGCTCACTCTCACCCGTTCATGAAGTGGCAGCGGACTTTCTCCTGAACAAGCCCTCTGTTTCTTTTCTAGTATTAGCCATCATCTGTTCATGCATGAATGTCAGGTCTGTTTTTTTTCCATCCTCCACTTCTGATAGTCTAAAGTGCTAGGAGTAAGATTGGCAGCCTTTGGTAGGGTGAAGTGCCACTCAAACGCTCTGATCTATGTGACACCGGTAGTCTGGGGTTAGAACACTGTAATCAATAGTCTGATTATGAAACAGAGGCTGAAGTGTGTGAACCACTAGTTGCAGATGTATATATATATATATATATATATTATTTTTTACAGTGTATATATATATATACTTTTCTTTTGTATTTACTGAAAGTCGTATAGCTTTGGGACAAAATGAGAGGGAATTAATAATGATAAAATAATAATTTTTGAGTGAACTAACCCTTAATGATTATGACACATTTTGACTCTTGTGCACAGGCAAACTCTCACACTACTATTCTGGCACAAGGACTGCCATTTTACATCACTGTAACTCCTTTGCGGCTCGGGAGTTTTATCTTTCTAGTGTACCAAGCCCAAGCAGCTAAGCTGTTAAACTCATTGGCAATTAATTTAAGTTTATTTGACTGCTGAGACTTTATTACACTGCAGCTTACTCAAACAGCTCTTCAACTTGCCGCTACTGCAGCAGCGGCAAGTTCTTATGCTTAGGACATGTCTATCAAAGACACACGCACAGGTGTTTCAAAGTTGTGTCTGTTTTGACTTGCTTTTCAGAACCAAAGTGCAGGTATGTCTGTGTTTCTCTAATCCCTCCAAGACTTGAAAGCACTAGATATAAAACCTGCTTCTAGTCCCTATCAGTTTGCGTATACAAAAGAAAAAATGCACAGCAAAAGAAGAAAAAGTTGACTAGAATATAACCATAACAATGCCAGAGTTGAAAGACAGATATACTATAATCCTTGTCACTTGAAAGCAATGAGATCATAAAGCAAGCTTAGGGGCTTTTTGGGGGGCTACTGTGTCTACCTTAAGAAAAACAGGCTCTTCTTAACAAACCAAATTCGACAGAAGACAAAAACATTGTTATAAAAACTCTCTTCTGTGTCTTTTGTTATCTCTTGTGCTTTCGTCTGTCATTTTCTCCCTTTGTTGATTTATCTATACTGGATAAAAAGCCTTTCAACATGCCCCTCAGGGTCATTCTGATCCTATATTGGAGTAAAAAAGCGAACTTTCTGACTTATCGTTCTCTCCAGCTTAAACAAGACCCACTAAGTGCACTTCCAAAGTTGATCCAGAGCAGCTATGACTATTAGGTCATGGGCAGAATTGTACTAGGAATGAATTACGACAGAAAACCCAAGAGGCGGGAGCGATCTTTGACCTTGCCTCATCATTTGAGAGGAGTGACCCTTTTTATCATTAGAATCATTTCGAGCACTCATATCCACTTTCTAATCCCCATTTTAATAATTAATACGCAGCGTATCTTTACCTGCTCCAGTGGTAGTGTTCGCCATGTGCCGGCGAGGCACTTGAGGCACACGTTCAGCTCAAGAGCTCTCCACAGCCTCACCTCGCCCAGCCCTGAGAGAGCTAAAGAAGTGCTTTCCACTTATCCTTCAGTGGTCACCCTTCCCCCTTTCCTCTATGGCCTCTCCACGGCCCTTGCTCTTTCAGATCATTGAAGGACAATGTTCGGTTTTCAAAGAAAAGAGGGGAAAAAAGAGGGCCCCGGTGTCAAAGCTTTGCCTGTTTGCTGACGGAATGTTTAAAAAGAAGCACCCTAATAAATCAAAACAGGCAAGAAAGGCTATTGTTCTTCCAAGAGCTTGCCTACTTGTCTTCCTCAACCCCTTTCCTCCCTCCCTCCCTTTTCTTTTGCCCTCTGCCAAAGTAAAAGAAGTGAGGTGAGAGGATCGTTGGAGGCGTTTAAGTTTTTTTGTGTCTTGTAATCTATATCTATCTATCTATCTATCTATCTATCTATCTATCCTTATTTTTTTTAGCAATTTTATTCTTTTATATACAGGGATACATATGTGTGTGCTTTTTTTGTGTGTGTTTCTTTCCTCCCTAGCACAGTAGGTGTGGGTGGTTCATTTAACTGTAAAAGCCTGCATTATCTCTCACCTCATTAGCAGCACACATGCAGCTGGTTTGCTCCTATTGCGCAATAATTAATAAATAAACACGTTTTTTTTTTCTAAAACCACACACTAGGAGGCTAAATATTAGTAAGCCAACACATTTGTATTTCCTCTAAACTAGAAATAAACAGTTAAACTGTGCAGATGAGGGTGCGAGAGTGCGTCATTGCATAAAAAGGCACTAACATAATCTGTTTTCATTTCACAGAGATTAATGAGGTTTTTTTCCCCCTTGTGTTCTTTTCCTCAAACTCTCACTCCAGTGTTCTGACAGAGCAGTAATCAAACTGATATTATCATAATTGGATCTGTGGCCAGCTCTTTAGAGAAGCCATGTAACCACACAAATCTGCCAACAGTTTTCCATCAAATAAATCAACACGTTACCTCCTGCAGCCTTAGGCTGTTCTTGCATTCTGAATCCAGCGCTGCCTGATTTTCAATTCCAAAATGGGGATTTGTTTTTCACACAGTTTAAGCTGTGTGATCTTGAAAAATCCTTTAGTGCAGAGAGTTGGTGCTTTGCAAATGCTGTACAGGAAAAAATAAAAAGACGGCAGAATGCAGCAAAAATCTAGGTCTACAGGAGCACCTGGTACATACACATATAGTTTTGAAATTTATGTCCACACTGAAACTCTCTCTGTGGGTTTTGTTTATGATAACACCTCTCTCTGCTCTGGTGCTGACTGCTGAGGGGCTCTCACCTCTAACTAGTGGTAAAAATAGTCAGGCTTTTACTGAAGGCTGTTTGGAGAGATATAATAAACTGTGATCCACTGAAGTGTGTGTGATATCCTTCAGCGCATAGTTTGCAGACTCTTGAATTGCTCGTAGCCTCGTTTCCACAGGGTGTAAACACACAAAGCAGGATTACACCAGACGCTGACAGCGCACTTTACAATGTGGCAGTAAATTAGCCCTGGTGCTAACAACAAGGCTCGATACTCCAGAGACAACAGACCAACAAGAGCTTTATCTGTTTGCACACTGATACACCAAGGAGGCTCATTCTGGGTCTGTTGATATCTGAGCACGGCTGAAATTCACACTGTTATCTTATCTCCATCCCTTAAATTTGGTGTTCTGTTATTTTCTTTGGTTGATTTCTCATTACATATCATCTTTTATGCCTTGATATTTTCAGTCAGCGAAAGCTAAACTTTCTTCAGATGTGTTTCCGCACATTTTAACATGTCATAGTTTCTAAGCGCGTGTGCCAGTGAAATGGGATCCATACCCCCATGTGTCCGTTAAATTCCTCTGTTATCACCTCTTCCACTATAATCCACTCTTCCTGATTGGACGGGGTTGTGAACCCAAGCCTGTTTGGCGTTAACATGCATGTTCACTTTTCATTTAAAAAATGTCCCTTGATTGCGGTCCTGCACGTACCCTATCCATTTCACCCTGTAACTGCCTTAAAAGCAGCTCGCTGTCTTTAAACAAGGCTGAAGAACTTTCATGTGGAATGCACATATGTTTTGAAGGCCTTTGCTAAGTGTGGTCATTTGTGTTAGCCTCTTTGAAGTATAAATCATTGTTTAGATCTGGGTGGTCAGTAGTATAAGACCATCGTTGAGGTCATACATTGGAACAATACTGGAATCCAATTCAGAAGCAGATATATATATATATATATATATATATATATATATATATATATATATATATATACAGTATATGTATATAAAAAAAAATAAATATATACATTTTTTAACATAAATGC
>NW_015640493.1:649629-655325 GCF_001515625.1 Sinocyclocheilus rhinocerous
ATATTTATATATATATATATATATATATACAGTATATGGATATTAAAATAAATAAATATACACATTTTTCAACATTAATGCTTGAATATTGGGCCTTCTAAAACAAACTCTGCATTAATAGACATAAATAACAGCAATTATATTACTTATAATACTTTTATAATAATAATATACTCAATAGTCAATACTCAATATTCACGATGCATATTAGTAGTAGTTCTCAATATTCATAATGCATATATGTTTTTATGTAGTAGTCTGTATCAACATTGTCTTAAAAATGCAATATTGGTTGATCTAAGCATGATTTTAGGAAAGGAACAAATAACACCTCTCCAAAGCTTCTGAAAGATTTTGTATTACATTAGAAAGCCCTTACTATTAAGAAGTAGCCATGCCATTTAACATGGTTTGTGCATCTGAGATGTTTGAATGCATGTTTTATTTAGCAACCGCTGCTAATCACATTTGACCCAGAATCATGGCCTTGAATCAGCTCATTGATTGAGCGCCACATGCTCCATCTGTTTGATTGTGTTTGTTTTCATTAGACCTCCATCTTATCCTCCTTTCTTTTCTCTCTCCCGCTTTCCATAGGGACCTGATGCCTAAAACCCTGGAGGGCCAGATCACCATGGAAAAAACACCAAGCTACTTTGTGACCCGCGAGGCTCCGGCCCGGATCTACGCCATGTCCCGCAACACCAAGCTGATCGTGGTGGTCCGGGACCCCGTCACACGAGCCATCTCTGACTACACGCAGACACTGTCCAAGAAGCCTGACATTCCTACTTTTGAGAGCCTGACGTTCAAAAACAGGACTACAGGGTTGATCGACACCTCGTGGAGCGCCATTCAGATCGGCATCTACGCCAAACACCTGGACAACTGGCTGCAGTTCTTCCCCATGAGCCAGATCCTGTTCGTGAGCGGAGAGCGGCTGATCAGTGACCCGGCCGGAGAGCTGGGCCGCGTGCAGGACTTTTTGGGGCTCAAGAGGATCATCACAGACAAACACTTCTACTTCAACCAGACCAAGGGCTTCCCTTGTCTCAAAAAGGCAGAGGGCAGCAGCAAGCCCCATTGCCTGGGTAAAACCAAAGGGCGGACCCATCCAAACATTGACCCTCAGGTCGTGCAGAGACTTAGAGACTTCTACAGACCTTTCAACATGAAGTTCTACCAGATGACTGGGCATAACTTTGGTTGGGATTAAACGTGAATGGAGGACTTGTTGTTTTCTTTCTTTTTCTGTGTATTTGAAATGGCAAAAAGACATTGAGATGATTGCTATATATATGTAAAATGTACAGAAATCTATTTTATAATAATTTATTTTTAATTTCTAAGCAATTAATTCACTAAGCTGCCTAACCATATTGTACATAATGTCTAGCCCAACTCTAGTCTCACCACCGACATTCCACCTTTTTGATTTGCTTTGCGTATTTCCGTTCACAGTGAATTTAATGGTGCTTCCGAATTCGAAAAAGGTTTGACAAACAAAAACAAAAAAAAACAGTTTGTTACGGGTATTGTGCATTTACAAACCAACAGCGTCATTTGTGATTCATTCAGTTCTGAATGTCCAGTGATGTGTATCTTTGTGAATGAACTATATTTCACTCTCTGACCACATTTCATGTTTCATTACACTCCATATTGGCCTGAGTCCTACTATGTTCGGCTGATAAGCAAGAGCTGATCTGATCTGTCCCTTTACTCGATAACATGACGATCAGTACCCCTAATTGCTACTTACAGTGTCACTCATGTTTAAAGTCAACCGCTGGCCTTTCACTCACAGGTTCCTGTAATGAATGACCAATCCGTCGATGGCTAAATCATATCTCAGACAACAGCAAAGCAGCATGTCGACATTATGCTAATCGCGTAACATATCTGAACTGATCGATTGGCTTCCTCCAGCCTCAGAAACGGCCTGCTGTCCTGTCTGAAAGGTCCAAAGGTCAAGATAGCTTTGAAAGGAACTGGTTTTGTTTAAAAAGCAAGAGCCAAATGATGACATATAAGCCTCCTAGATGCCAGGCCCCTATCTTTATGAAGCTTTACTCAAATGTGACTCATACTAGAATATAAAACCCCTAACGTGAAGAGTAGCGTTTCTCGTTCATCCCATCAAAGTGCGTTTTACGCCACATCTCAGTTCACCTCTTCTTGCCAAATTTGAACAAGCTTGCATTGAGATGCCTCATTGTTCATCTTTTTCTCATGCAAGCCTTCATGTGCTTTTGTTTGTCTTTCTACTTAAAAGCGCAGAGAAACAGTCGGTCGCTCTTTATCTGTGAAATTCATCCCGTGACCACTGAGATGGCGGCTGTCTCGAAGGCAAGATGAATGACTGGGCTTTGTGCAGCTCCGGTTACTGTTCACTCAGAGCACCTGATTCAGGATCAGCTCACAATGTTGGGTTCAGGTGTAGGGTTTGAAGGGTGCATGGAGCCAACATGTCACTTTTTACACCAACATCAGGCTGAGATGCTGATCCTGGACCAGCGGGTGAGGTCACAGGGAGGTTTTAAGGCAGAATATTGCATTACGAATGTACTGGAACTTCGCCTTTTTCACCCCTATTTAATATACTGGAAAATGAAATGCAGAGGGAAGTGTTTGTCTAATTGTTTGTTTTTGGATGGATGCATTTGAAAAGAGCAACAAAAAAACAAAACAAAATGAAAGTGTTCTGTATCAGCTCACTGATTTTTGTTTTGCTTTACAACATGCTGTGCCTCGAACCAGTCCTGTGCTATGCTAAGCCAACTTCCTTTCATTTAGAGAGGAGACTGTAATATTTATCAGCTGTGAGGACAGCCATGCGATTCTTGTTGGCCTTCTAGTCTGAATTAAGGGAAATTTTATTCAATTCAAGTAATCAAATGTTCCGAGGAGGCAAAAGAGAAACAATGTGAACTGTAGTAATCAAATCATCAAAGCTTGTTTCTTGCATTCACATTACGTTTAAATGCAAATCAAGTGAAATAATGTCAAGTAAATTGTCATCAAATGCTCGCCCATGCGGCCTCCTGTGATTTTTACCAGTGCAATTGAGTTTTTTGGTTCAGAAACAACTGTCCCAGGATGTCGAAGAGGAGTTTTATTGCTCAGGCATTTTCTGGGTAAAGTTCGTCCCTCACTGATTACATGTGAGCTGCATATGAATTCTGATCTGTCAAAAGTTGGTATGAGCAACGTTTCATATCTTTGCTCATGGTCAGGCAGTGTGTGCTGATGCATCTGTTTAATGGTTGAGTTTTATTCAACCTCTTAGAGATATCCAGATGTTAGAAATGATTGTCTTACTCTGAGTATAACACAAATGCATAGACTAGAAATGATCTGTATGTACAAATGATGAGGAAGACATGTAAACCAAGTATTTTGTGGTATCAAAAATTAATTTTAAAACATGAAAGAGAAAAATGGAACAGATGTTTCTAGATAATTAAATACTGATCATTCATACTTTTGCTTTGTATGAAGAATAAAATAAAATATATATTTTACCAAACTACTTGTCTTGATCACAAGTAATGTCTTCTTGCATTAAAAGACATGAGAGATAGAAAAAATATTGACTAAATTGTATATGCAAATGTGCTTCTGACATTTTATTTTGGGTCATTCTGAAAAAGAAAAATTAATCAGTTCAGTTATTTCATTTACACCTTGACATAATAAAATAAAGACATTGTATGACCAGTGACAAATCCTTGGTGAGAATCATTGATAGCACTGATAAAACAGAATCAAAGGGGCAAACATTCAAATTACTGTGATTAGCTTTTTACTAAATTGTTAGACAATTTAATAATGCTTAACCTCAACAAAATAATAATAATAATAAAAACTAAATGTCATAGAAATGGTATAAGGTTGAAAGGTTTTTCTACTGTGGCCAAGGGAGCTCAACTCGCTGCAACTGAAAAAAAAACATGCAAATATAAAAACACCTGCAAATTAAGAAAACATCGTCATCAATTTGACAACACACACGCTGCACATTCTCACAACACAACCAAATACAGTAACGTGCTGCAAATACAAAACAAACAAACAAAAACAGAAACAACGCTGCAAATATGCACAGACCACATCGGAAATGTTTAAGGGAAGCGCGTTTCTTTGTTTGTGTTGTGAGAATTTGCAGCAGTGTTGTCAAATTGATGAAGATGTTTTCTTTATTTACAGAGCGTTGAGCTCTCTCGGCCACCGTGTTTTTCAGGCATTTTCAGTTTTTTTATTTTTTATTTAATTGTTTTATGTCCAAACGTAGCTGAAACATTTCATATTATATAATACATCTATAGGCTACAAGTATGTCTTTTACATGTAGTTTCTTTTTTTTTTTTTGCATCACATTCAATACAGACAACTACTGTAATTTACGTTCACAACTCAGGTAAGACATGATTTCTTTTGCTGTGATGCTGAAGACTAACGGCGGAATGCCATTTGTAACGCTTTTGTATATTTGCTATTTAATGGCTTGCTTTGGGATTAATTTTAAGGTTTGACTTTATTTTATTGCTTAAATGTTGCAGCAAAAATATTATACGTGTCTATTTAAAGACAAATTTAGATTATTGATAGTGTTGTTACATGCTCAGTGAGCTGTATCTTATTCCTCAGCAATAATAGTTTTGTTGTAGTCAAGACTTTGCAGTATGTTTTCTGTGTTTCTAAGGTAGCTGTAGTTTGTTACAACATTATGTAAATACCGATCTGACATGATACAAACACCTCTTAATAAGAGCAAGACGCTCAGGAAGTTGTTTTTGCCAGGCTGTAGCACTTGAAATGACCACTGTATGTCTTTGTAGTTTATTTTCAAATGGTTCAGAGAAGATTTTGGCCAGCATCTAGATCAGCACCTAGCACAGCTTCTTTCTCCATAGAGGAGACAGTCAGTGGATAGCCCACCCACTGACCCTCTAATGAAAGGAGATCTCTGTCCATGTACCTGTGGTGAGATCCGCCAGCACACTGCTGTGTTTATTGCTGGTCAGGGCCACCAGGCTATCAAACAAGACTGTGGTTCTTCTTTTTCGGGCAGTGCAGTCCCTGGGAACAGGTGATTTGCACCTGGGTTAAAACGTGTGGTGGAGCAGCATCTGTCATGGACACTAAAACCTTACAAAGCCCTATATGGGTCACCTGAGGATGTATGAGGGATATTTTGTGTTCTGCTGGTTGCACTAGTTGCCACAGATACTTTATTTCCAAAAAAAAAGTTTGACCTGGAAATGTGTGTGCCATACAGGCAGATTGAAAAGTTCAAAAATAGGAAACCTTGTTGTATTAATATTACTGGCCAGCTCTTGGGATCAATAGTTGTTTCCACCCAAGTTGAAAATGTACTTTGAGTTAATCAGCATTTATTTGTTCAAGAACAAAACAAAGCTATCATGTTCAGACAGTTTTGGGAGCTCATAGTAACCAATAATTTTTAGCAAATTATTCAGTCACATGACTTTTGAGCAAAATCACATGACTTCTTTGATGCATTTATTAAGTAAATTTGTTTTCCTGCATATTCCTGTGTTTGTACTGAATACAATATCCACCTCATGTAAGCATATATTTATTTCATATGCATTCTGGAAATCTTATTAGTGTCTTGATGATTCCATTCCATTCCCATTTCCCCCCCCCCCCCCCCAAGCCAAATCCCACCA
>NW_015640493.1:655437-716900 GCF_001515625.1 Sinocyclocheilus rhinocerous
CCTCACCCACCCCAAATGCAATATCGCACAAAATGTGCTGCTGTCATAAAAGGTCAACATGTTTTTGCTGTATTGTATATTTCCTGGGCAATAACAGTGTTAATTTTCAGTTTTTTTGTATTTTGTAGTATCTGAGATGATAAAGGTAAAAGTAATGAATCAAAGAAAGTTTTTTTTTTTTTGTTATCTCAAAAATGGAATAAAAATCTAAATGCTAGCATGAAATTTTTAAATAAATTTAAAGACAGTTATTAAAATTGTATTGTCTTAAGATTATTTACAGATCTTTTTTTAATGTTTTATCAGATACCACTCCCTTTCTGTAGTGACCATTGCCACCATCATCTGTGTTTCCAGCTCTTTTTTTCCACTCTAAGGGCTGGCTGACATTCTGTATGGTTGACATGAACTGAAAACACAGCTGGCCCTGGGGACCCCCTATGGGACTGAGGTGTTACCAGATCTTAGAGATCCTTGGCTAGAATAGAGCAAAGCTGAGCCTTGGGTGACTCCTCTGCCCACCGGGGAGCAAAGCATTCTAGGGAACGGAGACGAGGGCTAGAGCCATATGCTGTACTGTAAACAACAGTGAGTCTGTGGCCCACACGGCAACACTTCCATGTTGTTTGTTTGCAACTACGACAATTGTTATTTAATCCCAAAACCACTGGTCTACGTATTGTTTCGGTAATTGCTAGTTGGAAGGATTTAAAAGATTTAACTCAAATCATTCCTGCTAGAACTTGTCACGTATAATTGACATACCCTGACAGAGAAAGCTGAAAATGATGCCATGAGGGAACGGACTTGACCTTGCGAAGAGCGAGACATGTCTCAGCTTTTCATTTTTCTGCGTCGTGCCATAATTGTTTTCCTTTCATCAAGATAACAGTCAACACTGGCGTGTCTGAGACTGGATAATAGCTCACCACAAGCCGAAGTGTAGACTTCATTCCAGTTAGTCTGTTTATACCATTCCGACTTTACTGGCCTCCATCCAAAACCTCATTCTGTTGGCATGACCCATACCGATAAATGATGAACCTGATTAGGTGGTTCACAGGTGAATGACATGTCTCTTCCTTAAAGACACGAGGGCTCAGAGCCAGGACACCTTCAGAGGAAGTGTTTATGCTGCTGCTGTTAAGCTCTGGGCACTGAATGGTATCCAGTAATTGCTACTTTACTCCTAACCGATGACTGCTGTCGTCACAGCCGCCGCAGGGATGTTGTGGGTATGGCTGCTTTTGTTTTTGAGGTTTGGATGGGCGCAGACACCTGGCCCTTTCTTGACACGCAAAGCCCCCATGCCCCAGTTATAATCCCCCCTTTTCCCCTATGACTGTGAATGCTTTGTAACATTTTGATCTGACTGGATTTAAACAGCAAAACTGTTGTTGAAGGTCTATCGTGGAGGAAAGTACGGCTGGCAGAGAAGAGGGGAGGAATCAATAATTCAAACTGCTCAGCCCCCTTGATACCACATTAATTCATGAACTACATGCTGCTGCTTTCCATTAAAGTGTGGTACATACATAGTGGACAGCAGAAGCACTTGCGCTTTCATGACAACACCCCCCCCACATTTTATGTTTTAAAAGTGTCAAGTTATGGCTGGGAATGTAACTGACTTTATTTTTCTTTTGTTACACGTGTGTCAAGGATGGAAGAAAGAAAACTGGCAGTAAATTTTCCATGATGACAGCTCATGGGTCGTTCACACCAGAGATGTGTGCCAGTCAAAACTGGTTTGAAAATTCCTTTGGAATTCCAATTTAATTCCTAAATTTCAGTTGAATTTGAATTGAGGTAGCAAACTCATTTTGAATGTAAGGAAGTAGGCCTAATAATTAAAATGAATTGAAATGAAAAGGAATGCATTTAACAAATTTTTATCTAGAAAAGCAAAGTTGTTCATGATTTTGAATATTAGCTTGACTTATTTGACAGTTTAAAAAAAAAAAGCATTTAGTTGTACAATTTGTAGGCCTTACAGACTGAGTGAATGATAGATATGGGGTGTTCCAACTGGGAAGTTCGTATTTACGAGTTGAGAAGTCGGAATTACAACATCATGTACGTTCAAATCATTTTGGTCGGAGCAAGACAGCAATGTACTTTTTCTAATTGCTAATATATTCTATTGTAATTGTACAGTAGTGTCATATTTTGTACATGCAACTTAGCTAGTTTTATTGTAAATACATTTAATTCCAACAATTTTACTATTAATGCAGATGCTGCATCCATGGCATCCTCTGTTTTCATACCTCCTTGTGGCTCAAATAAAATCCATAGATTCCCACTCAAAATTACGACTTTGTGGTGGCATTCATATGAATTCAAATAGTGAATATTATGTTTTGACATTTTTCACTTCTGATTAAATTATTTTGAATTACAAATCAGTAAATTCATTCATTTTTTCTCATTCAAATCCAATTCAGCTTCTTGTGAGGTATGGCCAGTTCAGTTCAAGAACATTTGGCTGCATTTGTCAGAATTTGCGTGTTTTGTTTTTTTCCTTAATTTTTTTAAGGATATTGAAGAGCATTGTTTTAGACACTTAGCAGCAAATAAACAAGTTATCCTGGAGCATTTCTCATGCTCTCTAAATGTCTGGAAAATGACACTACTCTACAAGTTTGTGTTTGCTGTGAATCACACTTAGGGAGTAAAGGAACTGACATACAACACCCTCACAGGTGTTTCCTTCAGTCTGGCTTTCTCAGTCTACACTAGGCCCTTGTGCCAACCAGATTAAATATTCCATCACTTACTTGCATAAAAATATCAAGTGTTGATCATAATCCATGTATATGTGGCTATTGAGGACCATTTGGCCAACAGACTGACAGGTAACACTGTAGGTTACCTGTGCAGGATCTCACTATGGTTTAAGATGGGGTAACTATTGCAGGAAGCAGCATGCTGGATCATGCAGCTGTCTTTTATATGGTGGTGTTTGTTTTAGTGCAAACATAGAAGAGGAAATGTAAATAAATGGTACGGTATGTACGCAGGTGGAGACAGAAGGACAAAGAAAAAAGAGGGTTTGTAAAAAAGTTTAAAAGTGGCTGGATGGAGGTTTGCGGTTTTTTTATAGAGAGTCGGATTGAATCTTATGGGTGCTGTTGATACTCATTGTTTGCAGCTTAGAAATAGAATGAGAGAACTTTGTTCTAATGTACTATTACTATTTACATTATACAGTATTTGAACTGTGCACAGTATGTGATTTTTCTATCTGCATTGAAGAACAATTTGCCAAAATGTGAAGTATTCTAGATAGCGTGCCATGCAGTATACTATATAGAACCCTGTCCTACAATGCAATGTGCTTTACTTTCATACTTCATGTTTCTGCTATATTTTTATGACAGACATAATAAGAGTAATATGCTAGTATGTTGTTCTGAATTCAGCCACTGTCTCTTTTCTTGACTAATTTTTTGATTGGACACATTATGATGAGGCCATGTGACTATTTAGCATATTTGAAATATTTAAAATAAAATAAAAAAACTATTAGTTTAGAATTTAGATATTTATCTGGTTGAATACTGCACAGTAAACTTAACAATAGTGTACAATATACAATAATATGTACTAGCATACACTTCTTTCTGCAGAATATAGGCTAGTATGAATATTTTGCAAATTATCCATAATTTATGTTGGAAATTAATACCTAGATGACCTACTACTATAAAAATATTGCTGCTATAGCATACATGTGTCTATAAACAGTGCGTGTTGTAATATTTTTTGTCTGTTTGCTTCCCTTTACAAGTCAATTACTCCAACCACAATTTTGTTTTTAAGAAAATTGGGGATGAATCAACATTATATAGTTACAAATGTTGTCAACTGAACCTGTGCTAAACCTAGAGCATTCCTGCAAGTCACAAAAAAGAAAATAAAACATTTTATTTCCAAGATGATAATTTTGCTACTCACATAAGTTCATGTGACAACAATCAAGTATACTACAGAAACATTTATCATTGCATAGCGCCTAACTACCTTTAAAAACACAGTAGTAAGCAGTATACAGTGTTAACTCTGCTGTATTCAGTTAGTAATAATCCAATATTCCTTTCATAGCCGGAGAGAGTCTGTATGTGTGCATGGATGATTATTTTATTAGATTAGACAGCATAATTAAGTACATGTCAAATACAAGTTTATATTTATGTCCTACTAGCGAACATCAATAGCAACGAGTGGCATGGCGTCATAACAAAAGACAACTGATGAAGATGCGAAACGACCAGCTGTGCTCGTGTGTGTTTTGATTGCTTTTGGACCCCCCGTGGAAACACTTAAATGTGGTCAGACACACTGACTGACGTCCATCAATAATTCAGAAAGCAGGAACATTTTGGCTGTGTGTGTGTGTGTGTGTGTGTGCACAGCGATGGGACAATTGACTCGTGTCCCTGCAGGAAGTCTCTCTCGCACAGACGAATGGATGAGTCTAATTTGCTGTCTGATGAGACTCGAGTCATTCTTAAAGGCTGGAGGCTCAGCAAAGCCCTAATGAGCGGATCGAGCGGACTGTGTGCTTCACATTCAGCTGTGCGTTTAATGTTAAAACCGTTCATAAGTATTAGACAGTCTATCGAGCACATTATCGGCTGCTGATGCATTTCCGTCTGTGTGCGTGTGGTAGGTAAGAAAACCCTGCAGTTCCATTAGTTCATCGTCCATTATTGTTTTTTGTTTTCACTAGTTCTCATTCTCAGTAATGGTAATCACACTATCAGCATAAAGAAAATGTGAGTGGCCTGTACCATTGCAAAACGAGTTGCCATCATGTTAGGGTGTTGTGGGTGATTCTTGGGTTGATCTTAATAGATGGTATGGCATTGCTAAAGGTCAAATGACATATTGATACCATATAAGTTATTAGCTGATATTAGATTTTTTTAAGTTTCATTCATTCATTCATTCATTCATTCATTCATTCATTCAGGACACATTAAATTGACCAAAAGTGATAGTAAAGACATTTATAATGTTAACAATTTCTATTTCAAATAAATGTTGTTCTTTTAAACTTTCTACTCATCAAATAATATTGAAAAAAAAGTACCACGTTTTACACAAATATTATGCAGTGCAACTGTTTGGCATCACAGAAATAAATTAAATTTGAACATATATTCAAATAATATTTGTAATAATATTTACAGTTTTTACTATATTTTTGATGAAGTAAATGCAGCCTTGGTGAGCATAAAAGACTAATTTCATAAACATTTAAAAATCACATCAACCTCAAACTTTTGAAAGGTAGTGTTTCTGTATTGGTCAATATTGGATATTTAATTGTGAAGAAGAAGAAAAAAAAACCTCCTTGAAATATGTTCAGAATGAGATGCGTTGTAAATGCTTGTATAAATTCCTGTTTTTTTCTTTGTCCTGTTCAAATTACAGGGTTTAAAAAAAATGCTAACCATATTAGCTATAGCTAAGGAAGCTACAAAAATAGTCATAAAACTATTCACCTATTTTAATAGAATATAACATCTAATAATGAAATCTGAATAATAATAGAGTTTAGCATGCATTTTTGGTTCATATTCATAGCATAAATGCCTTCATAAAAGAAATAATGGTTGTCTTTCCTTTATGTTCGCTCTCATATGACTCTCTCAGTTCCTGCATTTTAATGCAGAACATCCCCCAATCCTTTGTAGGATAGAGACAAATGTGGTGTACAGTTCTTCATGTGATTGTGAGGCGATACGTTTTTACTGCAATGATTTTCAGTTTCCTTTCATTTTCTTCCACTTATAACTATTACATCAATGCATAGTTGAGAGTCTGAATGCCTCTCACAGTTTTAAGGTCATTGCATTAATGTAATAAATTTATTCATATATTCTTGTGCCCACTGGACTGGTCACCCCCCTTTAATAAGCTACTGACATCGGACTTCTGGGATTGCCAGACGGGAAGTTTCACTGCTGCAAATGGGGTCCAAAAACCTGTGTGTGTGATTGGGTATGTCTGGATACGTGTGTGTGTGTGTGTCCAAACGCTTCCCATCCTGGGACCAAGGCATGGCTATGTGCCATCAAAATGCCATTTCAGGACAGAATGAAGTCAATATATTACCTCCAGCCATTTAACATCTGCATCTCCCACCTGGCCTTTATTGACCGAATCACCTAAAGCAATAAGGGGACATTTGCTGAAGTTTACAGGACGGTTGAGATTGTGTATTCAGTCATGTGCAGGTTTGTGAATATTACAGAAATGACATGTCATCACTCAACCAAAACCAGTTCAGGCATGCATCATTACATACCTGCCATAACTATAGCACATGGCCAAAGTCACTTTAGATATGCATAAACATTTATGATAAGAGTCCATGCTGGCAGGTTTCCATTCATGCAAAAAAAATTTTTAAATTTTTAATCTTCCTAGCATAAATACCCTGGTTAGATTTTAATAATATTAAGATACAAAAAGATTGGATGTTATTTAGAACGAAAATGTATAGAATGTATTAACTGACAGCATTCCAGTTTTTATCTGGCTGATGTAAGCAGTCCTGGATGTTGGTGCAGTATTGGATTATTATTATTATTTTTTTAAGTATTCTTTGACTAGAAAGTTCAAAAGATTAGATTTTTTTTGTAATTTTTTTATACTTTACAGTCACTTTTGATCAATTTAATATGACCTTGCTAAATAAAAGTATTATTTTAGTTATTTATTTTAAATCTCATTGACCCAACATTTTTGAATGCTAGTCTATCATGGTTTGCACAAAAAATATTAAGCATCACAACTGTTTTCAACATTAGCAACAATACAAAATGTTTGTTGAGCACCAAATCAGTATATTAGATTATACTGTATATATGAGTATATATGATTTCTGAAGGTTCTTCAGACCAGTAGCATATATCAGAAACAGCGGCACATTTGGGTGAATTTTATGTTGTAATTTCTCTGAAATTTCTTTTGAGAAAAAGTGAGACTTAAAAGGGTCATATGATGCATTTTCAAGTTTCCCTTTCTCTTTGGAGTGTTAAAAGCTGTTTTTGCATAGATAAGATCCCTAAAGTTGCAAAGACTAAAGTCTCAAACCCAAAAAGATATTCTTTATAAAAGTTAAGACTCGTCCACGCCCTCCTAAAACGCCTCATTTAAACACGCCCCTACATGTCTACGTCACTGTGTGGGAAGATTTGCATAACACCGCCCAAATGTTTACGCAAAGAAAGAATGCGTAACGTTGATTCTCGCTCAACAGTTCAACCCAAATATTCAGATGTTTGCAGCGCATTTTACAGGGGGACTGTTTCCTGAACCCGAGAGAGTTGTTTCAACAAAGTGGGGCAATTCCAACTTTGCAAGGACAGTCTGGCGCTTCTCACAGCCTGTAAGTACGTTTTCATATTTAAAGGATTTGCCACTGACGATTCAAAACGCAAAAGTTTTGAGCAGTGTAGAGTAGCGCTTGTTGTTTGTCGTTTCTCCGTTCACAAATGCAGACATGGTTTTATGTTTACGCGGCGTGAGATACAAAAAGATTGGATGTTATTTAGAACGAAAATGTATAGAATGTTTTAACTGACAGCATTCCAGTTTTTATCTGACTGATGTAAGCAGTCCTGGATGTTGGTGCAGTATTGGATTATTATTATTATTATTATTTTTTTTTAAGTATTCTTTGACTAGAAAGTTCAAAAGATGAGATTTTTTTTGTAATTTTTTTATACTTTACAGTCACTTTTGATCAATTCAATATGACCTTGCTAAATAAAAGTATTATTTTAGTTATTTATTTTAAATCTCATTGACCCAACATTTTTGAATGCTAGTCTATCATGGTTTGCACAAAAAATATTAAGCATCACAACTGTTTTCAACATTAGCAACAATACAAAATGTTTGTTGAGCACCAAATCAGTATATTAGATTATACTGTATATATGAGTATATATGATTTCTGAAGGTTCTTCAGACCAGTAGCATATATCAGAAACAGCGGCACATTTGGGTGAATTTTATGTTGTAATTTCTCTGAAATTTCTTTTGAGAAAAAGTGAGACTTAAAAGGGTCATATGATGCATTTTCAAGTTTCCCTTTCTCTTTGGAGTGTTAAAAGCTGTTTTTGCATAGATAAGATCCCTAAAGTTGCAAAGACTAAAGTCTCAAACCCAAAAAGATATTCTTTATAAAAGTTAAGACTCGTCCACGCCCTCCTAAAACGCCTCATTTAAACACGCCCCTACATGTCTACGTCACTGTGTGGGAAGATTTGCATAACACCGCCCAAACCTAAAACGCTTTAAACACGCCCCTACATGTCTACGTCACTGTGTGGGAAGATTTGCATAACACCGCCCAAATGTTTACGCAAAGAAAGAATGCGTAACGTTGATTCTCGCTCAACAGTTCAACCCAAATATTCAGATGTTTGCAGCGCATTTTACAGGGGGACTGTTTCCTGAACCCGAGAGAGTTGTTTCAACAAAGTGGGGCAATTCCAACTTTGCAAGGACAGTCTGGCGCTTCTCACAGCCTGTAAGTACGTTTTCATATTTAAAGGATTTGCCACTGACGATTCAAAACGCAAAAGTTTTGAGCAGTGTAGAGTAGCGCTTGTTGTTTGTCGTTTCTCCGTTCACACGCGCCGGGGCACGGCATCACAGTATGGTAAGGGGCGTAACATTTCCGTCACACGCTTGAGGTATTCGGCCAATCACAACGCACTGGATAGCTGGCCAATCACAGCACAGCTCGCTTTTTAGACCGCTTCAGAAAGGCGGGGCATAGAGGAGAAACAATAATGTACAGTATGTGGAAAATAATGTGTTTTTTGAACCTTAAACCGCATAAACACATTGCATTACACCAAATACACAAAATAATGTTCTTTTTAGCAATGTCATACGACCCCTTTAAGCAAGTGGCTGTTAAAGAGTTCATGAGGCTTGTGACATGGCAAGACGTAGACAAAGACCTGATGGATGATATGTAGAAGAGTGTGGAGAGGATCTGGGTGGCCTCATCCCTCATGTTATGTGTCTCACTGAGGGATTAGTCTCTCCAGGAATCATGTGGTGTGTGTGTATGTGCACCGACAGCTGGAATCATACTGCAAACTATGATCAGACGCTAACGCAGGGAGTTAGTAAACACTATGCATCATTTAGCATCAGTTAGATGCTGCTTAGTTCCTGTTAGTGACTGTGTTTACATACACAGATTTCATATGCACCACACAAACTATCAGACCATGCCTGTGCTCCTCTTAAAATCAGCATGAAACAGAAGTCGCGATAATCTTTTCTTCCCTATTGTGACATATCCAAGTAAAACAGCTTCTCGAATGAAAAAAAATGTTGAGGCGGGACTTGGTTTTGTCAATCAGGAATTGTTGGATCATTGTATCGTAATGATGTGCACAGATTAATCATTTATAATAAATGCTGCAGCATTCCATAAAACTTATGAATAGTCAGTTTTGCTTTCATGACGACTATGTCACTGTAATTTAAAGGGATGGTTCACCCAAAATAAAAAAGTCCCCCTCAAGTTGTCCCAAACCTGCATGAGTTTCTTTCTTCTGTTGAACACAAAAGTGAAACAGTTGATGGTAGCCATTGACTTCCATAGTATTTCTTTTTCAATACTATAGAAGTCAGTGGCTACCATCAATTGTTTGGTTACCAACATTCTTCAAAATATCTTATTTTATGCTCAACAGAAGAAAGAAACTCATACAGGTTTGGAATGACAAGAGGGTGAGTAAATGATGACAGATTTTTCATATTTAGGTTGAACTATTACTTTATCACTTGAACACAGTGCACAATATATAAACTTCCATTTTCAGAAATTGTACACAATACAAAAATCTTTGTTACTTTAGCTAAAAAAATTAAAAAAATAAAAATGGAACAAGCAGAAAAAAATCCCTTTTTTAGCATGAAAATAGTCTGATACAAAGATTACGTTTTTGATCACATAGAAATTTCATATTTTGAATCAAGGTCAATTAGATCACTTTTTTTTCTAATTGGATGTTGTTCCATTTTCATGGAAGTCTAAATTTTAACAGATTTGTGGCTAGTGTGTGGGGGATTCCCATCTTCATTGTTTTCCCTGTCAGTAACATTTCTCACGTGGAGTGTGTTAAATTGCTTGCTTAGTTTTGTGTGGCTCACTCTCACATCATAACCTGAGGCGGTTTCCTAAACAGGTGAAGTGACAAGGCTGTGACAGTAGATGCACTAAATCGAGGCTCATAAAGCACATACCATTTTAAATAAGAAAACAGAGACTTAATGGGTCTCTTCTCTCAAAAGAGGAGGTCACAAAGAGAGAGGGAGAGAGAGGTCAAGGTTGTTGGTTTTCTTCTGTGTTGCAAAGTGCAATATAAACCTACATAAAATGTGGCCTATAAAAGCAGCCATAAGAAAAAATGCTTGACCATGCATAATTAACTCTGTCGGTAGGGTTCAGCAAAATGGACTCACAGGCTTCAGGGCTTCAGGGAAACGGTACGGGGGGAACAAACCACTCAAAAACACCCTCAAAAACTGGTTCTTTACCCAGCTGGGTTCAAAGGAGAGAAATATGACTTTATAAACTTGCTTTAGCTTAAAAGCTTTCACATTTTAAATTGTATATAAATGAGATATGAAATTGTTAATGAAAATAGCTTTGTACAGAAGTTAAAAAAGGGCTCTGTTCCAAAAACATTCTACACTGACCAATTTGTATGACTTTTCCAATTGTTTATAAAGTATAAATAGTTTTTTTTTTTTTATTTGCTAACAAAAAAAACAAATTGATGATTCATTATTTTAGAGCTTAGCATAACTTTAAAATTTCTCATGATTTTTCCATGACTCTTTAAGATTTCATTAATTTCTGTGACTTTAAAGTCTTGAATCCCCTTTTGAAATTCCCTGATATTTCCAGGATTTCCTGGCTACTCGATTTGGATCAGAGCTATCCACTCAGATTTTCTCGATGGATGTGATTCTCTTGTTTAAGCCAAACGTGTGCAGTAATCAAGTCTTGGTTTTTCCGATTACGTCGGTTTGCAGTGGAGTGGGTGGGCTAATGATGAACAGAACTGATGATGAGGAAGATGTGAGGAAGGTAGATGAGGGTTTGTGTTGTAATTAGAAAGACTCATTGTGAGTTATCGGTTGATCTCCATTGCTTCTCTATGCCATGATTCAGGAGTTTGAGGAGTGAAATTACAATAGCGGCAAATTGCAGGACTTCTCTTTTTCCCACACAATCTTTTCCACTGAGAAAACAGGAGAAACGCTAATGTTGCTATGCTAATATTGGCATTGCTCCAGAGATTAATGTCAGATGATTACAACTGAAAACTTACTGGCCTGTCTCTAGGAGTGCTGGAGTAGCTTGTGACTTTTCATTTAATTTAATTTCATTTAATTTCATTTCATTTTATTTTATTTTATTTTAAAATTGTTTTCAGTTTGCTTGGTTTTGAGGTGTATGCATGATGCAAAACGGTCTCATAATGTGGAATAATTTGTACAAAATGGCAAAATCATAAAAATGCATAGCTATGTGAGGTACTGAAAAATCATGGTACCATAAAATGTCACTGTTTTTAGTTTGCTACTTCACAACACTGGTCTCCAGACTGTAAGTACATTTTCACTTGTATGGGTGTTTTTTGAGGAAAGGGAATGCATAGAGAGTGAAAATCGTGATTTGGTTTTCAGAAAGACACTGATAATGAGCTTTATAAGGAAAAAGCAGCTGGTTTGTCTGGGTTTGATTTAGCGTTTCGTATTAAAAGCAAAAATGAGCTGCACTTCTAAATCATAAAAATGATCTCCGTGTAAGTGCTCAGTTGGAGCCATTTTCAGTATGATAAATGATGTATTTATGATTTGTCAAGGGACGGTGGGGAGGGGGGATTTCTCTGATCTTGGGTTCAGGGAAATTAACAAAGAGCATGTTCTGTCTCTCTGTGAAAAAAAGAAAAGAAGATTAAGACAAAGAAGATATATGACTGTTACAGGTGTGAACCCTTCCAGTAAACCTGAAGCATCTACTCTTTCATCCATAAGAAGTTTACTGGGCAACCCAAAACTACCATAGTGTCTCTCTCTCTCTCTCTCTCTCTCTCATTTGATGAACAGGAAGCAGATGTCTTCATGACAGGAAAAAAAGCAGAACTGAATGATTCTGGTTAGCACAGCAGACTGGTGCCACATAACCATTTGGCTGGATCTTGATGATCTGATATGTTGCTCTGATAGACTAACACACGCTAAAGCTGCTCAGAGAAAAACACACTTCTACGCCTGAGGGAACCAGACACAGAAGCAGAACAAAACATCTTACAGTGCCGTTTCACAAAGAGACATGCACAGTGACGGATAGTGTAGTAGTTTCTGTCTTACTTGAATTTTCATATTAAACATTGCAATATTAATAGTATATTTTGGGCATTGAGTATAATTGTTTGTATTAAAGGAATAGTTCACCCAGAAATGAAAATTGTGCCATCATTTACTTACCTTTAAGTTGTTCCTGAGGCTCTTTCTTCTGTTGAACATATTGATGTTTTTAAGAATACAGGTAACCAAACAGTTGCTGGTCTCCGTTGACTTCCTTAGTATTTTTTATTATGGAAGTCAGTGGGGACCAGCAACTGTTATCTTACCCACAGATCTTCTTTTATGTTCAACAGAAGAAAGAATCTTGGAATGAATAAACTTGGAGTAAATGAAGAGAGAATTTTCATTTTTAGGGGAACTATCCCTTTAAATTAATAAATATAATATAAATATATTAATATACTTCTACTACTACTAATGAATTATATGTAATTATATATTATTATATATGTATTATATATACCTTGTGAAACAGAATGCAGCATGTCTGATCACGGGAAACTAAACAACCCCAGATGTGTTTCAGTGACCCGGTTGATTTGTCTCAGGGCTCAAGGCCTTGTCCATCATCAGCACAAACAGAAGTGTAAGGTGTGCAAGTGGGCGTGTGTTTCTGACAGAGAGAGTGAGAGGGGAATATGAAACCGTAAAGCTGTTGTACGTGGAGTGAGAGAAAAGTGTACAGCGGAGATGTGAAAAGATGGAGAAAGAGCCTCTCTCTTAACCATGAAAATTTCATGATGCTAAATCTAGACAGACTTTTAGTGTCGGCCAGGATTACAGCACAGCGCTGAGCACACATGAATAATTGAGCCCAGAGTCTCTGAATCTCTAAATATGTGGATGCAAAAGACACGCAGAAGATCAACACAAAGGAACAAAGACATGAAAATGAACGATTAAATACAGCAACTAAACAAACAATGCAATACTTGATTATTCATTTAAAGGGATAGTTCACCCAAAAACGACAATTCCGTTGTCGTTTACTCACCAGTCTTTTGAAATTTTTGAATTTGACTTTTTACTGTCTAGGAGTTATTTATAGCAGTATGCCCAAGCTGCTCTTTTCCATGAAATGAAAGTCGATGGTGACCATGACTTTCAAGTAAAATTTTTGAGGCAAGATGTTCATTTTCATTATTTGACAACAGTCAAATAGACCACTTTTCTGATACTTTAATGGTGCTTTTGTTCAAATCTTGACAGTCCCTGGTCACCATCCACTGTCATTGTATGGAAATACGCAGCGTAAACAAATTTTGGGTGAACTAGCTCTTTAACGCTGTGGTTTATGTTTAAAGCAAATAGCGAGAACACTATTTTAAAGTTATGCTAAAACCTGTTTATATATATATATACACAATGATTTCTGTCTGATAAAACAGGCAAGCCATAATTAGACACCATAATCTCACAGACTTGGGTGGGCCAGTACTACTCACATTTTCTGTAAAAATCTAGTTTAAACTACAAAAAATTTGTTTCAACTACAATCTATATAATATTTACTATATTACTCTAAATTATGTCTTTCCTAGCCAATTTTGTATTTACTTAATTGAAGTGGACTGATTTGAGAGAGAAGTAAGCTGGATTCTTCTGGGAAGAGTGTTATAGAGTAGTAAAAACCGAGAAGAATTTAGCAAGAACTGATAAAGCTAAAGCAAAGACATCCAGATGGAGAACCGCAGCCTATATTTTGACAGTTTTGAAAAGAAGGACACCGGGTTACATTCTCTCAACACCGGCAGACTGAAGCACCCTCTAACTGTGTAACAACGTAACAGGTGGCTAAATGAAATCACTCCTAATGACTTTAACAGCTAAGCTAATATTTAACATGCCACAAATATTACCTCAACCCTGGGCTACCTCGGTGAACAAGGTGAAACTCTCCCTCTCACACACACACACACACACACACACTCCTGCTGTCAGTAACTTGAGGGGTGTTGACCCAGCTATAGCTGTCATTTAAGGTTTAGACTTCCACTGGCCTTCACAACATCCCTCAACTATTGGCCAGCGCTGTCCCGCGATCGGTCTGGACCCCAGCAGTGTGTGACAACAGGTGCAGAGACATCAGCTTTCTCTCTGTCCTCACACAGTCTTCTCTTCCATGTTTTTCAAAGACATTCTTTCCGTGTTTCAACTCCCACTGACCTTGGAGATAATGTTGTCTCTTCTGGAGTCCTGAGAAAAAGTCAGGGAGGATGGGATAGCAACAAACTGGGCATTTGTTTTATTAAATGGTTGAATTTTCCACATTCATTATCTTGGTATAAAAATGAACTTTTTGTGAGTCTAGCACTAGGCATGCTGGATTGTGGTACTCCTGTATAATATGTAAGATAAGAGCTTGCATCAGTCCAGATTTGTTTTGTTTCTTAATCATTTCTAAATTATATGTCTTCTATCCTCCAAAAGGCCAAAAATAAACTTTTTTTTTTTTTAATTGAAGAAAATGTAAGTGGTGCAAATGCAAAACTCACAGACACAATGCTAAACTGCAAATTTAAATGAAAAATACTTCAAATTGATCTTGCTTTAAGGATTTTGCTATATAAATTATAAAATATACAGTGGGTACGGAAAGTATTCAGACCCCCTTAAATTTTTCACTCTTTGTTATATTGCAGCCATTTGCTAAAATCATTTAAGTTAATTTTTTTTCCTCATTAATGTACACACAGCACTCCATATTGACAGAAAAACACAGAATTGTTGACATCTTTGCAGATTTATTAAAAAAGAAAAACTGAAAAATGCTCAGTATTTAGTAGAAGCACCCATTTGATCTAATACAGCCATGAGTCTTTTTGGGAAAGATGCAACAAGTTTTTCACAACTGGATTTGGGGATCCTCTGCCATTCCTCCTTGCAAATCCTCTCCAGTTCTGTCAGGTTGGACGGTAAACGTTGGTGGACAGCCATTTTTAGGTCTCTCCAGAGATGCTCAATTGGGTTTAAGTCAGGGATCTGGCTGGGCCATTCAAGAACAGTAACAGAGTTGTTGTGAAGCCACTCCTTCATTATTTTAGCTGTGTGCTTAGGGTCATTGTCTTGTTGGAAGGTAAACCTTAGTTCCAGTCTGAGGTCCTGAGCACTCTGGAGAAGGTTTTCGCCCAGGATATCCCTGTACTTGGCCGCATTCATCTTTCCCTCGATTGCAACCAGTCGTCCTGTCCCTGCAGCTGAAAAACACCCCCACAGCATGATGCTGCCACCACCATGCTTCACTGTTGGGACTGTATTGGACAGGTGCCTGGTTTTCTCCACACATACCGCTTAGAATTAAGGCCAAAAAGTTCTATCTTGGTCTCATCAGACCAGAGAATCTTATTTCTCACCATCTTGGAGTCCTTCAGGTGTTTTTTTAGCAAACTCCATGCGGGCTTTCATGTGTCTTGCACTGAGGAGAGGCTTCCGTCGGGCCACTCTGCCATAAAGCCCCGACTGGTGGAGGGCTGCAGTGATGGTTGACTTTCTACAACTTTCTCCCATCTCCCGACTGCATCTCTGGAGCTCAGCCACAGTGATCTTTGGGTTCTTCTTTACCTCTCTCACCAAGGCTCTTCTCCCCCGATAGCTCAGTTTGGCCGGACGGCCAGCTCTAGGAAGGGTTCTGGTCATCCCAAACGTCTTCCATTTAAGGATTATGGAGGCCACTGTGCTCTTAGGAACATAAATATATTTTATTTCTTTTCCAGTACACATATCTAAAAATATTTAAAACAATATTTATATAGAATTGTTTTAAGAAACAACACTGCATACGATATCAAGACTTGTTTTCATTGATTTGTACCTTAAAAATAATTGTATTTTGTCATACTGCATGCACTGGCAGCTTTACATTTGTTTTTAAATCAAGACAAATGACAAAATATTCAAGTACAATAATACAAACTATACTCATTTTAAAGATACATATATATATATATATATATATTTATTTTTTATTTTTTTATTTTTTATTTTTTTACATGTTGCTATTTGGTTGCTAGTGAATTCTTGTTGCTTCCCTGCTATAGGGCGTTCTGCACGGTTGCACATTGGTGGAGCCAATATTGCCAATGTGTTGTGTAGATTGCAACAGTAAAAGTGATGTTTGTCTTAATAAGCACCACTAAAATGAATCTTTTGGGTCCAAAAGAAAAAAAAACTTTAGATTATTGTACAATTTTAACAGTCCTTACAACAGCTCAAATAGTTTAGAATTATAATACAGACCCAGTCATGGCATGAGCACACATGTCTGACTGTAGTCCTCACCATCTGTTCATGTGATTTTACTCATTTCAAACTGATTGTGAAGGGAGCTAGTTGTTTTAGCGTGTCTTCTTTTCATCTCTCCTTTTGATTTCCATGAGGCTTAATTTCACAGCCGTATGAAAGTAATTTGAGACCTTTTGTTTTCAGGGCCCCTTAAGACGGAGGAGGCATTTATGACAAAACTCGGACCTTCTCCCCAGCGATGGGGCCGTCTGAGGTCAGATGGTTCTCATTTGTGATATGTGCTCGTGTTAGCAGGAGGGCGTGTTTTCCGCTGTGCTTATTTGCATGTAATTGACTTTTTCCCGTTTGTTGTACAACGCATGAAATTTGCTCTGTGATTTCTCAGATTGTTATATGTAATAGTGTGACACTATGACAGGGGAAATCATGTTCTCTGTCTCATAAATGACCTACTCACATGGAAATCCATTATTCCATTAATGTAAACCGAATCACCATTCTAATCTAGTATGATATGCTTGACGTCCACAATTACAAAGTACTGCACATCCAGGGACTGTAGTCTGCGGCCTACATAGCCAGCAACCTTCTTAGGCAGTATCTTAATGAAAATGTATTCCAATTCAGTTTGCAGTTAGTATGTTTCCAAGCTAATAATAAGTATTAAAAATAAATTAGTAGACAAATATACTGGATAAAATAGTCAGTTTAGCCAAATTAGTAAACATGATGCCTTAAAAATAATGTCTTGGTAGGCAGCTCACTAGATTTTGAAAGAGATTTACGTCATGTCCACTGATCTATATAATAATATATAATCTATTATAGATCAGTGGTCATGTCAGTAAATCATAATGACAAATGGAATGTTCATAATTTAGAATAAAATCGAATGAAATGTATTTAGGAACCAAGAGTTCTTAGTTAAAGTTTAAATAAAAAATGTAAATACTTTCTATAATAATTAATAAATAATGGATACGCTGAAATTCTGTGCTGTCAATTTAACATTAATTTAATATATAATATAATAATGATGATATAATGTCTTTGGGGGATTTCTCAGAAAGTATCAATATTTGTGATTAATTCAAATATTTAATCTGCATATCATGCCATTCATTTGATTTTTTAAAAAATGTAATCAATTGACACACCTAAAAACATAAACTTCACTTGTTTATCCAGTGGGATCTTATTCGATTCCAACAGGATTCTTGTTTGTTCCAATATATAACAGAATTCCAATAGCATTCCCTTAGGGTCAGATTCAGTCTTTTATTAGGACATTTGTTCATTACATTAGTACATTTGTTCAGTATAAAAAGACATTTTCAAATTGAGTTGAGACAGGTGAGGCAGGTTGAATAAACATTGCGGAGACGTTTTTTAGTCTGTCTGTAGTTGCTCGCCGTCTCTGGAGTCCTGCCGGGCTTATTGGTGTTAACTGATCAATTCCCAACAGGAGCCCTGCTGTTTGAGAGATGCAGTCTGTTCTCTGCATGGTCTAACACACACACTCTCACTCTCTTTACGGGCTCACTCACACTCGTACGCTCAATCACCTACTTGCAAAAACTTGCAGACTCGTTACTTTGCACATGTTCTTGTTGCACGGCTTTACCAATAGCTGATATCAGTGCCCATCCTGACCTCAAGGTTGCGGTGAGACCCACGCCCTGCATGTCCCATCAAGCCCCCGAACAGCTTGCAGGGTAAATGACTGATCAATAGATTATTTATCATTTGCATATAAGACAAAAACAATGGCACAAGAAGAGGCGTGTGTGGAGAATGCTTGCATTTACATAATCATTCTTCAGGAGCTCAAAGGGTCTGAACGGCCTGTCAGCATCACACATGACAGCTTCTGTTTGGATGTATAGCACTATTGTATAAGAATCACCTTGACAATTTGGGTCATATGATACAAGCCATCCATCTGCAGAACATGCATTGTTCATGTGGAGAACTGGTTTAATAATCAATATCCTCTTTCTCCAAACTGGCATCCCTCCAGAATGTGTTTTCCCTCTGGAAGTTAAATCTTTTGACTGGTAGGATGATTTTGTGATGCTTGCTGTTGAGATTCATTGAGATTGTTTACTGAAGTCATATTAACCACATGCAGTTGGACAGAAGAAGTAGCGGAACTGATTAGACGACCAACTGTTGATCTGTTCTGGCCAGAAACCACAAGCTGCAGTCAATAATGCATTAAAATCCCAAGCAGCCAAATCATGCCAAACCTCTGATCAGAAATATATATTTATATATATATATATATATATATATATATATATATTAGCTGATTCTATTTTTTGTCTAGATTTAAGACTTAAAAGAGAAAATGTAATTGTTAATCAGGCTAATTTTTGTATGTTTATAGGCGTGACGCGGATCATTAAATGTATTAATAATAGGTGTGTACACAAATATTCGAATATTCGGTCTGTAATTATTATTCAAAATATAAAAACACTATTCGAATTTTATTATGTGTTGTTTTGCTGGCCGTAAATGCAGGGAATCCATAATAAATCCTAAGCACGCAAACTAAATGTCAGTTTTGTGTCTCTGGAACGTCCGTGTCGGCGCACATTCTTATTGTTATCAGACTGAGGAGCCAACTTTCACCCAAACATGTGAATATTATTGTTTTTCTCAACATTAACATGTGAAACAATACAAACACTATAGGCCGACTCGAGTGTACTGTATGTACGCTCTGTACTATAATCTGCTTTATTTTTTTCAGTTTGCTCTGGTTGAGCTTTCTTTGTTTACACACATTTTCAACTAAAAGACGTTGTTGTAGAACACTGTGTGTAATGCCTAATCACAAGCTTGCTCAGAAATGGTGACACAAACCTGATTATTAAAAAAATAACATCTTTCTCATTAAACGTCATTTAAAAAAATGATTAAAATATTCAAATACAATACAATTTGAAGCATTTACTCTTAAGCTCAATTATTTATGCATTAATAGGGGTGTGTTTTATAGCAGCTCTTCCAAACAGATTTGTTTTGCAGTGTATTGCTTACATTTTCTAAAAACATTAAAATTACAGCAAAATAAACATGAACAAGCCTAACATTGAGCAACGTATAGCAGGATAAGTGCACATGCCCTGAGGTAGCTCCTTACAGTGGCTGTGATGACTGGAAAGAGAAGTGTCTCATCTAAAACACCATATGCTGAATATGTTTCCCACTTCATCAGTTCACAGCCCTGCCTGGGTGGCATGAACTCCGTGAAGAGCTCTCCAGAGAGAAACCGAGAGAGAAAGAGAGAGGACGGCTTGATGCCACTCAGCTGACACTCTGGGAAAACTGCCTAATGGACAGAAGAGAGGAGGAGGAGAAGAGAGATGGACCAAAGTACCAAAGAATCTCAGACAGGAAAAGCCCTGGCTTATGAAAGTTAGTATTGATTCTGCTGATTTTTTAACATTTATTTTTTAATGTTATTATTACTTTTTATAATTGACTTTAGTTTAATGGGCCAATTTGTTCAATAGATAAAAAAGAGAAAAAAAAAAAGTTTGAAGAAGATTGCACATAATGTATTATTTTACAGTAGCAATAATTGTGGTAATGGTGGGTTACTAGGCTCAGTAATTTTAACACTGTTGACCATTTTCATCCCCTCTTCATGTGCATACCCTTACACACTGAGCCAATATAAAAAGTGTAAATCATGAAGGCCAGCCCCGGCAGTTCTGCAATGAGAGCATGATGTTGTTCGGAGTGTGGGAGGGCCGTGACTTTGGGCTGTCAGGGGACTAATCCCGGCTAATTACAGAAGTTTCCCTGGCATCAGGGAACATAGTCAACCACTGCAGGGGTCACACAGCATCAGTCATGTCTCAGCCACACAAAGCTCTGCCTCCTCCAGAGGACCGAACAATGGCCTCACAATGGCCTCAACACTGACCACCAGAGCAGACAGAGGTCAGAGGCCAGCATCTCCTGAAGGACACTGGTCAGCAAAGTGCAGGCAGAAGGGGTTGGGGGATGTATAAGCATAATGAGAGATTGGATTTTTTTTTTTTTTTTTTTTTTTGAAAAAACGAAAGAATTTAGAAATACGTAAGACAAAAATCATTGACCAAAAGAAGATCATGTTATAATATTAACCCTTGTGCTGTGCTGAAAATCTCAGGAACCTAATTTGGTGTTCCTGGTCAAAAATGACTGGCCTTTAAATATTGCTTGTAAATCTCTCATTATGCTATATCTTTTTGTCAACTTATTTATTCAATTAGCACAGGTTTTGTATTTCTTTTTCTAAGCAATTTGTGGAGGCCTGTCATTTTTGACTGGGATCTCCACAAGTGTAACAATGTAGGTATCCCAAAACAGTATAAAAATATCAATTTTTGGGGGGAGGAGTTGATATTCCCTGTGTGAACAAAGTCAGTAAGTTTTAGTCCAATGCGATAAACTAGCGTTTTCAGAAAAAAAAAATAAAAAAAAAGTCCTCTCCGGGTCAAATTGAACACAACATGAAGTATAAGTAATCTCTTCAAATGTCTAATGTCTAAATGTCAATTTTTGTGTTTTTCTTGAGAAGGCATTTCAGTTTCTCAGTAGAAGTGATAGAAAGGCATGAACTCTGGGAAAGGCCAAAATATTTAGCCTGAGAAATGATGTTTTCGGAGCCAATATTTGGTTCTCAGCACTTTTCATTTATTTAAAGGGGTCATATGATGCTGCTAAAAAGAACATGACCATGTACTTGCAACATCAGCTGAATTTGAGACATGCATTCTTTAAATTCATGTTTATTTAGATTTTAACGGCTGAAAGTTGTTTTCTGAATATACAAAGGCTCATTTTTCTCTCCTAGTGCTAAGATGATGGAAAAAACAAGTGTCATGAAGTGTCATGCTTTAATTCAAGTTCATTCCTCCATTCTTAGTGTCTTCCTCGGTAATGTCTTAAACAACTGCCTAATTTCTGTCTCATGGGTTAGTTTTTCCCCCTTCTCTGTTCTGGTCTCGGTTTAAAACAGCAGCACCAGCTGGCCGGGCTCTACGGTTTTTACTGAACCTCTACTGTACATCTTCCTCACTACTAAATTGTGTCCCAGAATCACTTCCTCAATCGAATCCACACATTGCTATTGGCATACTTCTGCTCTCAGGAATAATAGTATATAGGATTTTCTTTTTATAACATTAACAGCTTTTTTCTGCTGTTTTGAAGAACTTGATGTCCAAAGTAAAATCTGAATCTGCAAACAAACCAGTTGAGAACCACTTATCTGAACATTTGAGCTATTGGATGTGTAATTCGATCAATGAAGCTGTCAACCCTTTGTATATTTACTATAATATCCGATTCTGTGCATTATGCTTTAAATTCAGATTGTTTGACGGAACTGACATTTTACCCAAATGCTTTAAATCTAATGTTGCTTTCATTACCTCTGTATCGACTCAATTCTTCGCTGTGCCGATACGCGCTTGCAAGTGCACTCCATCCTTCACATTAAATAAGTCTTGTCAACACAAAGATTTTTTTTTCTGTGGTTTCATGCTCACAGATGCTCAATATTGCTGAAGCTGGAGTGGAATCCCTGGAGTCCCTTTCATGTTTGAAAGAGCAGCACACAAAAGGCACACTCATCCTACTAGGATTTTCCATCTCTCCGCATGGGAAGTCTAAACACTGCTGTGCAAGCCTCAGATTCACTATAAATATCATAGATCTTTAATTCTACTATTGTTTGGTTTACGATCACATTACTGTCAGTAGACTCACAGGCCACTTCATTTAGATGTTTTGACATCACTTAAGCTTTTCCATTTTGTATGCAGTTTTTCCAGTTGATTCGGAAGAGAAGGCTGGCAGTCTGTGATGAATTACGTTTGTTTTATTCATTCTCAGTTTTTCTCCCGGTATGTAGATTGTGCTAAAATCAGCTTCCTGTAGTTAAGTTTTACAATGCTTTTTATTTACTTTACGCCAGATTGTAGCACAAAACTGAACGTGTTCACAAATATATGCACGTTTAACACACAGAGCGTGTCTTCCCTGAATTTGTCAAACCCATAGCTTACACCCCATCCGTGAATCCCATTTCTTTCTTTCCTCCTAATCTCCTGTACATTTGGCTGGAGAGTTTGGTAAATCGGTTTCAGTTGGCTAATACAAACCATACTGACGTCTCTCGATGCTTCAGGCCTTTTCAAATAAGATTAGTGGACTTCACATATGGTTGTTGATCCTCCGGATTTAAAGAGCAGTTAAAATATTTCCCTTTAATGTGTCTCCATATCCGGCTTGATAAGAACGTAATACCCGAAGACATTAAATACATGTCTTGTATTTAATGTCTTTGGGGCTTACAAGCTTCAGTGAACAGCAAAACACATGAGCGTAGACAATAATGATACAAAAGCCTCAACAGCATGGAAAAGGGCCACAGAATCACTCCCCCTCCCTTTTTTCATTCACAGAAGGACGAATAAGCAAATTGTTGCCTGGCTGTAGCCATGTCTTCATGTCTAATGGAATTTTGTACCAAAGTCCGTTTAAGGCAAGTCAGCTCACTTGGTGACCATCTTTGTAACACCCTCGGGCAGCTCTTTTTATGTAAGCAGGAATCAGGTACAACTCTTATCTATTTAGATGGGGACAAAATGAAATGTCCAAATAGTTTTCAAGATTATGTTTCAATGATATATTCCAAATTAGCAGTAAAATTTGACATACATTTTGTCTCTTCACTGAAAGTGAAGTGAGGCCAAGTATGGTGACCCATACTCAGAATTTGTGCTCTGCATTTAACCCATCCAAGTGCACACACACACACCGTGAACACACACACACAGAGCAGTGGGAATCCATATTGCTGTGGCACCCGGGGAGCAGTTGGGGGTTCGGTGCCTTGCTCAGGGGTCTCACCTCAGTCGTGGTATTGAGGGTGGAAGAGAGCATTGGTTATTCACTTTCCCCACTTACAATTCCTGCCGGACCTGAGACTCAAACCCACAACTTTCGGGTTACAAGTCAGACTCTCTAACCATTAGGCCACGACTGCCTGAATAACACAAGAAATTGGTCCAGCTTGTGCATTCTCTAGAGTTAAAACCAGTAGCTTTGTACCAAAAAGCTGAATGGCTTCTTTAAGGAGACTTGACTTACATTTCTACAGCAACCATATTGAGCATTGCAGTTTCTCTCATTTTTATTAGTGCTGTGTGATATTAACTCCTGTTCTGACTGGTCAAACTTTTCTTAAGAATCTGTCATTTAAAGTAGAAATGAAATGTGTATATTTTTGGCACTGGTAATGCAAACTCTGGACTCAGTGCCCATCGGAGGGCTCTTTCTTTTCAATGCCGGCAGTTTATGAAACTCGACTCTTCTCCTTTGCACTGTAAAACTCATTTTTAAATCATTATTTGCACAAGTAATTCACAAAGTACATATTACACTTTTAATGTGACTTTAAAAAGTGCATTAAAATATAAACAATACAAAGTCCAATACAAAGAACATGGAAATCAATAGAAATGTAGTAGCTAATTCAAGTTTCAATGTTCAATGTCAGTGTTTCTCCACAAATTTAATCCCACTCTGTGCTTTGGCATGTAGGACATGAGCAGGAAAGAGCCCATCTCTTGTCTCATATTTGTTTTCTCACAATATTCCAAAGCAATTGACACTGTTTGTAAATGGTCAGAAAACCTTGCCTGAGTTGCTAGATACTTGTGTAGCCAACTTGTGCCCGTGATCCATGGTCACGGAAAGTAGGACAATCTGTTAACCTTTATTATTTATTCATTTGTTTGGAAATATTGGTTTCTTAGTTTTTCCTCTTTTTAATTTCCCACAGTGAGGGTCAACTTTCAACAAGCGGTTTCTTGTCAAGAGCAACCATGAAACAAGCAGGCAGAAACACAACGCAGGCATGAGACATTTCAGGCGAGAGAGCCACATCTGAGCCGAAAAGCTGGGAGGCTGATGACAAGAGAGCTGGTGTTGACAAGGAGCACTTCCTGGCCACAGGCGATCAATTCCCCTATCAGAGGCGTTCTTCAGACAGAATAGGTTTGGAATGGTAAGACCGATATTCAGTAAATTAAATATATGAAGACAAAAATACAGTACATACTCATGCAAACACTAAAATGGCAGATGCAAAAATAAACACTTAAAACAAAGTGGCAATTTTGCACTTAAAAGCCTGGCATATTGATTTGGGTACAGAACGCAAACCCACAGATTTAGACATATCACCATATGAACATTCAAATTGAGAGTGAAGGGAAAGAGAGACTGGATACAGTCTAAAAGAATGAACAGACAATGATGGACAGATGGACAAAACAGATGGAACCATACTTCCCCTCCTTATTTGTTTATTATTATTTCTATAGATATTTATGTTGTATAAACATTTTATAAACACTTTCTTAAATTGAGTGTTTATTATGGTTTTAATTTTATTTTATATTTAGAAAAAATCTTAAAGCTTCAACTTATTGATGAATCATGATTTGCACAAATATATATGCGTGGATAGTAAATGAAAAGTGTGAAATGTTATATATACATCAAAAATGTCACACTTATTAAAATAAATTGAGTGGGTTTTTTATGGTTTTTATTTTATATTCAGAAAAAAATCTTAAAACTTCACCTTATTGATGAATCATGATAAGCGCAAATAAATATGTGTGTATGCATGGAATAGTGAATGACACCCACTGTTGCTAATTACTCTTCTGGACCTCTTCAAACCTCTCACAAACTGTCTCTTCCTGTCCCCCTTAGAGCAATTTCCCAGCTTGCCTCTGAAGTCCATGGCCTCTTGTCGTCTGTGCTCTTCGGAAGGAAGTAAACCATGTTCTTTTGCTCGAGGCATGACTTTGATAGTTCCGAAATCCAACCACTTATGTTGTCTTGATATCTTTCAGCAAATACCAATTCACTCATCTGTTTCTCTACATGTGGCTGTGGTGGTCTGGTTTAGAAAACTGGCTCTTCGGATTTTAATGTGTGCCCCCGACGTTTCACCACATTCATTGAACTGGGCAAATAAAAATTGTGTAAATTGCATGCTGATATGCACAGAAAAGGATCTCTGGTTACGAACATGCATACATTTGTTCTTACCTTTGTTGAAATGTTAATGAATCCACATTGGAGAGTGCATGCCTGCAGATAGTAATTAGCATAATACACACCCAAACCATCTCCATATGAAGAGTTTCTGCCGAACCTCATTCGTACAGGTGCAAATGTTTTTATTCTTGTGTTTTTATGCAAAACATTTTCAAATAATTATAAAATGTTGTGCACGTGTCAATATATATTTTAATTATGGTTTTTATTTTATATTCAGAAAAAAATCTTAAAACTTCACCTTATTGATGAATCATGATAAGCGCAAATAAATATGTGTGTATGCATGGAATAGTGAATGACACCCACTGTTGCTAATTACTCTTCTGGACCTCTTCAAACCTCTCACAAACTGTCTCTTCCTGTCCCCCTTAGAGCAATTTCCCAGCTTGCCTCTGAAGTCCATGGCCTCTTGTCGTCTGTGCTCAGTGTTATCTAATCTCAAGCAGTAGGGCTTTAAAATCTTTCTGAATGGGCCAACGCACTTCAGATTACAGTCTGCCCTGTCTGTTGTCTAGATTTTCTTCCAAACTTCCACTTGGAGCCGTAAGTACCATTAGCCTCTCCACTGGCACCCCTCAATAAGACAGATAAGACTCACTGGGAGGATGACAGCAATGGATGCACAAGGATGGGCTCCACATGTGTCAGTTTTCACCCTTATCCTTCCTGGGACATACTGGCTCTTGCTTGGCTATTTTTACCCTCTCTCCTCCAGTAACAGCCTAAACTAAGGGGTTGCTGTTGGTTTATTGGCATCCACACAAGGGTAACCACACCAATGGCCTCCTCCAAGCTACAAGGTGCGACTGAGCTTAATGCACAGGCTGTCACCGAGTCCTATCTAAAGAGCTTTTAACAGTTCATAAAAAAGAAAGAAGTCTGTTTAGAACACAAAGTTATTTTCCAGTAGCCATAGTTATCTCCATGTCTATAGTGTGAAAGCAGGGATTCATTTTAATATATATTTAATTTTTTCCTCAATATGATACTGTTCACACTTGTTCAGCCTTTGTGTTTTTGGGGTATGAATTACCTAAAAGGCTATTCTCAAAATACTTACTTAACATAATTAAGTGTTTGGTTGACAATTCATGACTTTTCCAAATCTTCTGAGAACTGATTTTAAACAAATATTATATTTGAAAAATCACAGTCTCCATAAAAAAAGTGTTCATTACTTCTGTTTGGGGTTCCCTGTATAAAAACATGATTAAATACAATTCATTTAAACATGCTTCTGTTTACTGTATTGTAGATGTACAGTATGTTGCTGGCATCAAACTGAAGCAACAGTAAAATACCAGATACCAGGAGCACAGTCTATTTTGTGATGTTGATATTGTCCATCCTAAATGTATATTTTCTTCTGTATCTGTGATTTCACAGTGAAAGGAAACGCAAGTGCCGAACAGCCAGGGGATATGGGCAGGACCAGTCAATCATCATCAAAAGTGAGGGGCGGTACTAGGAATGTGGGGAAATTCCACACTTCCTCACAAATGAATTTAAAGTGAGTTTTTATATGACATCAAACCAAATGTAGTTTGGATTCATGTAAAATCTCTCTCATTCTCTCATGCTGTAATTGAGATCACGACAGCAGTAAAGTTCCTAAAGTAACCCAGATGTTCATTAGCTCAACGCTTGAGAGGTTGTGGATTGGAAATGAGTTTGGACGTTCTTATGTGATTTTCTACACAAGGAAAAAGCAAAGCATGATGCATTTTTGAGGTTGGCTATCCACATTTTCATTTCATTTCATTTGGAAGCGCCACAAACCCAAATCAGGCACATTAGGAACGCACTGAACAAGACAAATGTCCTGGTAACGAAACATCTGTTAAATTTCCAACAACCAATGAATCACACCAATAGTGTGTAGCGTCTGGACCAATCAAACACACAATATATATTTTGTTAGCTATATTTAACAAATACTCTGTAACACCCCTCAGTTAACAAGCCATATGAGGACCTATGGACCCTTCCCCCGAAATGCGTAACACCTCAGGAAAGCAGAACAGGCCTCTGGTTCCATGGCAACCAACGCTGATATCACTGGGTTTATTGCCTAGAGGAATGCGAAGCAGGGAAAATCACTGCATGTCCCAGGGCAAGAGGCAGAGTAGAAATGGACTTTTCTACTAATTAATTCATAGGAAAACCTTTCTTTGAATGAACACACATATCCTTCAGGTCATGGTGTATGTGTCTTTGATATTTTTAGACTATTCTATGCATGCTTATGATGGAACCCATTCCTGTTATCTTGCCTATATGTAATCCTACCATGTTTAGTATCTATGAATTAGTCTTCTGATGATCTAAACAAGCGTGTATATTATATGTTGGTACATAGGCAATATATTAGTGTCCTGAGAATCTTTAGTAATTTCGATTCAAGTTCCATTTGCAAATTACCATGCCCTCACACAAAGGGTCATAAAAACTCCCCAGTATCTCAAAACTCCCACTTGGGATACCGGCCTTTCTCATTGGACAAGCCCATCTTGAGAGGCGGGGATCTTCTCCGACCTTAAAGGCCCACACCAGGGACCCTCCCAGAGTCGGTGGTTTGTTTGAATTCTGAGAAGATGTGAGCAACAATGCTCCAGGAAATCCTTAAGTTTTGTGCCAGGCCTTCGGCCTTGAATTTCCATTCACCAAGATTCTCTGACGCAAACTGGTTCTTTTTCATCAACCAACTTCAGCAAAGATCCACGCGAGCCTTCAGATTGCCCCAGACCAACTCACTTCAGGATGACAGGTGACACAGCCTCGACACCTGCTGCATAAGCTCGAGGACCCACACCTTGCTACAGCCTACATCACCACAGCGCACCACCTGACAGCATCCACCACGGCACCACAACCACTCCTGGAGGCACCAACAGCCAGAGAGCCACCACTGTCTCCCAGCCGTGAGTGACAGGTGTGTGTTAGATTGTTCTGCACCTTTGACATCGCTCGTTGTTGTCTATTCTACGGACAACAACGTTCGAAAGGGGGGATATTTGTAGCGTCTGGACCAATCAGACACACCATTTTTCATTTGATTTAACAAATCAGTTATTCATTAGATTAACAAATCGTCACAGACCCCTCACCCAATAAACTGGGTGCCAGGATGTCTGCGAACGACACCAGGCCCCCCCTGGTCCCCATGGCAACCACGACACCTTTGCTAGACCAGATACATTTACGACCTAATGGCATGTTGAGAATTACCCCTCTCACTACAATTTCCATAGGAAAGACACAGTGCACAGTAGAAATGGACTCTTCTCTAATTAATCCATAGGAAAACCTTTCTTTGAATGAACACACATATCCTTCAGGTCATTGTGTATGTTGTCTTTGAGATTTTATACTGTTTTATGCAGGCTTATGATGGAACCACTCGTTCCTGTCATCTTACCTATATGTAATCCTACCATGTTTAGTATCTATGAATTCGCCTTCTGATGATCTAAACGAGCGTGTATATTATATGTTGGTACATAGGCAATATATTAGTGTCCTGAGAATCTTTAGTAATTTCGATTCAAGTTCCATATGCAAATTACCATGCTTCCACACAAAGGGTCATAAACTCCCCAGTATTTCCAAACTCCCACTTGGGATTTCGGCCTTTCTCATTGGACAAGCCCATCTTGAGAGGCGTGAATCTTCTCAGACCTTAAAGGCCTCACATCAGTGACCCGCCCCGGAGTCGGTGGTTCTGTTAGGTTCTGAGAAGATGTGAGCTACAATGCTCCAGGACATCCTTAAGTACGTGCCAGGCTTCGGCCTTGACTTTTCCATTCACCAAGATTCTCTGACTCAAACTGGTTCTTTTTCATCAACCAACTTCAGCAAAGATCAACTTGAACCTTCAGATTGCATCAAACCTCTCTTTCAGACAGACGAGACGTGCAAGTATTCAAACTTAGTCTTATTAATTGATACATTAGGTGTCATTTGCACCTTTTTACAAAGGTGTGTTTGATCTAAGAATTTGATGTTCCCTTCAGGCTGTAAATCTGCTGAATATGCAAATGATTCCATAACTTCATTCCTTATTTCTCTCCTCTTTACTGTTTAAGCTTTAACCCTTTCCTATACCAGCTGTATCCGTGTTTGTGTGTGTGTGCGGGTGTATGTGTATGTTAGACCAGTTTAAGTGTTTATGTAGTATGTTAGACTAGTTTAAGTGTTTATGTAGTTAATAAAGTCTTACTTGTATCACACTTGACGTTGTTCATTGTTTGCTCATAACTGGAGTCCCTAATCATGCAGATTTATGCTACAAGCTCTGTGTAGAGTTGTACAGTATGAAAGTTATTTCCCTTAACCAGGAAATTAACGTTCTTAGAATTGACAGACAGTTGACCCTGAGAGGTCAAGTAAATATCTACAGCGGATCTAAATGTTTATAATTAATTATAACTAGTTATGATTAATTATTCATATTTCCCCATGAGCTGATTCGCTACAAGTGCATTACCATCACGTTATTGGCTCATCCGCTGGGAATTTCCTACCTTCCAAGGAAATGGCACAGTGATTTAAATGAATGGAAAAGTACTCATCTGTACCTTCCTCTTTCTCTCTCTCTCTTTACCAGCGTGCCTTTTATTTGTGAAGTAGCCAAAAAGTGTAGTTCACTTGCCAAGAGGAAGTTTAGGGCTGATTGCAACCATGATTAAAGTGTTTGTTTCAGACTGTGCTGAATAAATCCATTTTGCATGCTTTGCGAGTAAATAAATACATAAATAAAGACCAGTTCACAGGTTCCAAATTGAATAAAAAATATGGTAAATGTAAATATAAAGGGTGCCTGGAATCCATGTGTTTCTTTGTTTTGTATTCTGTCTTAATTACTCATTACTGCAGGATTGTTATTCGAGGCATAATTAGGACCTGCTTAATAATGCAATCAATTGATTGATGAACTCATTCATGTTCTGTCAATAGAGCCAGCACACTGGTGTTTGAGAGAAAGAGAGAGAACAAGAGCAGGTCAAATAGCCTTTAACCAGCTGTGTCCCATCAATGTCCATCAGTCAGTCCAGTCTTGTGAAATTTACTTTTCTCTGGATTATACACTCGTTCTTCTCAGTTTTCAGTGATGAAACATTGAAAGTCCAAACTAAATTCAGTTTCAAATATTGTGTATGTTTTTTAAAGAAATATTTCATCCAGAAAGGAAAATTATGTCATTATTCACTTCCAAATGTAACTCAAATGACTTTCTATCTTTGGTGGAACCCAAAAGGTGAATGTTTGAAGAATAGTCCTTTCTAGTAATGAATGTAAATGAGACTGTTATTATGATCAAAAAAGTACTATAAAAGTGGTTCACTATATTTTCAGGTCTTTTTCAAACAGTCAATTTTGGGATTGACTGAAATTTAAGTTGTTAGACCTCCTTGCTGTAAGTTTCTTTTGTGAACACATTATTCTTCTAAGTCAGATTTGTCTTCCAAATCAGAATTGTTTTACGTGATCCATTTGACAAAACTGATCTGAATAATTCAAACTCATGACCTTATTCATGAGTTCTCAAGTCAATTTCAGTGTGTTTGTCACATAAAGCTATCTTATGGTATCCGAAGACTACCATAGTCTGGTACTGCACTAGTCTGCTTTTATGATAATTTGATGCTTTTGCATCCCTTTTGAGGCATGAAAGCTCTAGCCCCCATTCATTGTAATTGCATGGAGAGCAACCATTATTCAAAATGTATCTGTTTGTATCACACATGCACAAAAAAAGAGAGAAAATCATACGAGTTTGGAATGACATGAGGTTAAATGAGCAAATGATGGCAGCATTTTCACTCTTGAGTGAACTATTTCTTTAACTGCTCAGGGAGGTAAATCTAAGAGATTTGTTTTTATGTGGAAGGGCTACGCAGTGGGACTCTGAGAGTATCAATCAAGGCTGTCACTGACTCCTGCAGCCTCTCGCTTCAGTTACCACAGACACATCTGCACAAAATTCAGCGTGAAATTGTATGGCTCCTAGCCCACAAGGGCCATCTGCCTCCTTACAGTCCTGATCCACCTCTACCCCCTTCAGAGTCCTGAGCCGGTCACACCGTTGCTAGAGGTGTCCTACTTGTTGCATCTGTCCTTTCCAACCTCTGAATGTGCCTTCTAGAAAGCTCATACTATTACCTATATCTGTCATTTGTAACTTCAAAACAAATATATGTAGATTGGCATTGTTGACTTCCAAATACCTAGAGGATAATGTTATTGCTCTTTTATTTATTATGAAGCTAAATGGACTTCTCAATTTTTATGTATCCACACTGTTTTAGGAATATTTCCTTAAAATTTCTCAGGAAGAATATTACACAAATGAGGAAATTGTTGGCATACTTCAATGAAACTTGCATTGGTTAGATTGTTTTGTCACAGAATAATTGATTAGATATATTTGAGGTCATATTAAAATCTCTGACATATGATTGCAAAATCTGAGTGCAATCTGAGACGTTGTTGCGTTCTCTTTTAGAGGGTGTTTACAACACTGTTTTCAACAAAAACTGAAAACTTTTTTACGTGTTTTGGCCATTCATTTACACAACAGTGTTTTGGGGTCCTTTTGAACTTTTGAAAATGGATTTCAAAGTTCAAGTTTTTAAAAACAATACCATTATCATCTTCAAATTAGTTTTTATGAAAACGATGACATCATGCACTTCTTTACAGAGTGAAATCGCCAACTACTGACCTGGCATGCATAATACAGCAGTTTTTGCAGTTTTCACAGATCAATGTGAATGGGGATAATTTTGACAACGTTGTCATCTGTATGCAAAACTTTTCAAAAACACAAAAGGAAATCCAATTCCATTTTGTAGAACATGGTTATTGTGTAAACGTACCAGTAGTGCAGACACATGTAAGATTACTGGGGTCTTTTACTTCATTCTGAGAAACAGACGATTCCATTTGATGTGTATATATATATATATATATATACTTTTTTACTTTTCAGCAAGGACACATTCAATTAGAAAAGTACAAAAGTACAGTAAAGACTTGTACGTCGTTACCTTATGACTTAAAACGTTACATTTTTGGATGGACTTTCTACTTTTTCTTTGTACTTTCCTATTTCAACATTCTCTGAGTTGTATAGATAATGATATAACGATAACCTCCAGAACTCACATCAAAGAAGGTAGTCTAATTACCCCACCTCAGCAAAGCTTAAGAACACAAAATGTACCTGATTACTTTGCCGTGCAAGTCTCCAAAGTCATTGACTTGCATTATGCCACCTGTTAATTTACACATGCTGCACCCAAACTGCAATCACAGTCTGTGAGAATGTAGCCGTACCTTTTGAAAAAGATCAATACACCTGACATTAGATTCGCTTGGAAACACATAAGGTGGTCGAATGGATAGCAGCTGACTGTGCAGTTTTAAAGCTCCTGATAGACTGAAGTAATGAAACAATGGACTGAAATCACAGTATCATCTTTAAGACGCTCACGAATGTGACCTGGACTCACTAGCAGTCAGTTAGAGGTAATCAGACTTTTTGGGTTCAAATTCCAATCAAACTACCTTTTTATGAAACTGACTCTCGAACATCTAGCCAGAGATGCTGTATACTCAATACATGATATATAAAATCAGCTCGCTTTCTTGCACTTGCAAAAAATACACAGATCAACGAGAGAGTGCAAGAAAGAGAGAGAGGTGAAAGAGAGTCTGTATGAAACAATCTTCTTTTCATGTCAAATCTGATTGTAACATTCTTGACATTTCACACCACCTATATTCCCCATGGGACTCAGGAAAGGTAATCTAGTGTAGCTGAAGGCAGATTGAGAGGCAGGCTAGCCTGCTACACATGGCATTCCCCATGGCTACGTGGATATCAGATTCCCTCACATATACTTCCAGAGTGTTATGAGGATTTTCACTCAGTTTCCTTAATGGGCTTAGATGTTTTTATTCATCATTTCTTAAATTGTTTGAATTTGAGCAGGAAAGGGGGGTTCTCCAAGGGGCTCGCTCTGATTCTCAGTTAGCGAGAGAATGGATTCTTTTGACTGCCAGAGCCGGAGGCAAACACACAGGACACATTTTGATGTTTTGAACTTTGAAAAGACCTCCACCTTCCTTTTCTACGCTGTAAGTAAAGATGAACAGTTCTACTGTAATATTATGCCTTCCTACGTGTTTATGTAGCATTAAAACTCTAAAGGTTGTTAGATTGTTAGCGATGATTAGCTAGAAATGCTATCGTGGAAACAAAAGACCTATAGGGTCCTTGTGGTGGCTGTATGGTTCTTTGTAGATTGTAAAAGTTCTTGATTTGACATCTGAAGTTTGTTATATCTGCATATTTTTTGTAGAAATATGTTAACAGTGGAAAAGTAAAGCCCTTCAAGTTTCTTTGAAGATTTTATGAACCTTAGACCCAAAAAAGCTCTTTTATGGCATCAAATTTGACTTTATTTTAAGGGACTGTTTTCCTGTGTGATTTTATTTTGTGGAAAGTGTTGAATGAACAAGCTTTATTATTTAATTTTTCTCAGGATTGCATTTGACTGTCATTCTCATGCCACTTTTATAATTATAGTTCATGCTGTGCTTATCTGCTTAAAAACTTTTAAAATTAGATTTTTCAGGCAATACTCTGTTAGTCGGTGTGTCCTTGTATCTTACATCTTTAACCCTATAATTATTCAGGTAGGGTAAGGATAGTCAAATCTAGCCTAAACCATGAAGTACTCACCCGCCCGCAGGTTGCAGTCCTTCAGGAATGACGTAGAAGACTCCCTTGCGGTTGTTCTCGTTTGATGCTCAGTTTGTAGTTATAAGTAAAGTCTCACGGGAGGCAATCATAACAATAAAATCTCTTATTTTATAAGTTACAATACAAACTAGTTAATGCAAAAATAAAACTAAATTAGCTAAGCCATGTGTTCTATAATCAAACTCTAAACAGCAATATTGGAGATGCTGTTAAGCACCCCTCGTTAGGGTATCAGGTGTCCTTCACGCTTAATGCAGGCAGCATCTAAAGAGTGTTTACTCCTCAGACATTTTATACTACTTTTTGGGTAATTCCAATTACATATCAATGTCTGTGACTCATGACGGATGTCCTTCGTCTGTCGCTTACTTTGCTGTCTACGTCTAGCACTCTTCCTCTTCTTCATCGTAGTCTTCGTCTGGCTCACCTCCGCTTGATGTTGAAACATGCTCTCTTCACCCCTGCGTACCCTCTTGTTGACCTTTGTGGTTGATTACATAGCATAAAGCTCATAAGCCTAATTTCACAACTGTTGCTTATTTTATCCTAACAAAGCAAATGTTGCAAGTGCAAGCATCTTTATATCAAGGCATATATGGTATTAACCTAAAAACTAGCAAATAAAATATTGAAACAGGTAAATAGCAATATCAATATCCATATACAAAACAGCTTACAGTCCAAGTGCATCTCATTCCTTTCAAATGAGGGGGCACGGCATAAACACAGCAGGCATAAACAAAGAAAGATGAAATGATCCTGCTGAATGTCACTGGATAAATTCACATCTAAACTAAAAGTTCTACAATGAAAGATGAATCGAAATGAAGCAGGGCATCGTGGCCTTCATCACATAATGACATCTTCTCCCCCTTTCTTTCCTCCAGTTTTCCAGTGGCTGCACTGAACAAATGTGTGCTGCCTTTGGTAAGCACATCGTAAAAATGCAGAGGAATGCCAGTGGAAGAGCTTGGGTTTCCCCAATTTCTATGACTTGAAAACGCCAAACCATAAAAATATCCAAGTACCTCCGGTGCTTTGAAAAGCAATACGAGAACTTCAGTTTAAATAGCCTGGCGTGCCTTAAGCTGTAGTAAACAAACAACAACAAAATTGTAATTGCAACCAAGCCAGAACATGGCATGAATTTTTTTAGTTTTTGCCTCCAATTTTTGATGTATGTGCAGTCACTTTAAACCCAGCTTTGGGTATTGACATGCTAAAAGCAACAGTTTGTGGCCCAGAGAAGCAGAAATAATTTCCTATAAAACAAACTATTCAGCAGTGGCATGTAATTGACGAAACCAGATATTTCTGTTGCAGTACAATACACACTCAAACCAGCCTGATCAAACAATTACAGCTGCATTTACCGTCTTATGCAAACAAGTAGTGTCTTAAGGGATTAGTTCCATCAGAAATGAAAATTTCATTTACTCACCCTCATGTTGTTCCAAATTTGTGATTTTCCTTCTGTGGAAAATGTTGAATCATTTACTAGTCAAATGGGGACTGGAGCTTTGAATTAGTGTGTTGAACTTGTGAACCAGTTAAATAGAGTTAAGTTGGATGTCAAAATTCAGACCTGATAGATTTCAATTGACAGACTTCAATGTCGCCCTCTTCCTCACTCAAAATTACCAGACGGATTTATAAAATTGTGTGCAAGTTCTTGTCTACAGTACTTTTATAACACTTTTATGGTGCATTTTGGAATCCCAACATTTGGCTATATTTCTATATTCACTTCCATAATATCGAAAAGAGTGGCCATTATATACATATATACATTATATGTTTAAAAACAAAAATCACCTTTTGTGTTCCTCAGAAGAAATATAGTCATTCTGGATTGGAGAATTGAATGAAGTAGATGGTTTCTGTTTTGGTCTATTAGCACAGTTAATTTTGTTTTAGAACAAATTAGTGTCATTCTATAAAAGTGTTGACAGATACATTTATCATTAATATAAGCAGACAGCCTCAAAACCATTAGAGAAATTTCCAGATGATAAACAATGGATGATTTGGGTCATGTGCATGTTTGTGTGTGTGTGTGTGTGTGTGTGAATGCAATTAAGCGCATTTCTGTGAATGCGCTACCATATATAGCGCGTTAATGTGAATTGTGCTTGTTTTCAGTGGCCACACACAAGCATATACACTGCTAAGGGAATAGGAGAGCCTATTAAAATGAATTCATAATGCGTATCCTAAGGAAACTCTCAGCGATGATTAGCTGACTAAGTGTTTTGTGAAACTCACACTGTGGCCATGCCCTGAGGTGAGCTATCATTTAGAAGAGTTAATGAAGCTTTTCATACCTAATTAGCCTTCGGCAAGATGGGAATCATACAAGTAGAAAGTTTATTAATGCATGAAGCTGAAGGATTAAAGAAACTAAAAAGCAGATCGGTTGACGTAAATGAGCCTGTATTGCGTTTAGAGCAATGTTTGATTCTGATGTTCGATATTGTTTATTTATATTTATCTGGCTTTCACTAGGGTTCCTTTGAATGTTTTAAATGTATTGGATTATATTTAAGTGGAAGCGCAAGTATACTGTCCAACAGATTGAGACATTCTACCTCATGTTACTTCCTGTCACATTTTTCTGTTCCCTGTTGGTACTTTTAACTCGATATTTGTGTGATACTTGTGCCTCCTGGTCTATATATTATGATATTATGATACCTATATGTGACCCATTTTCCACCAGGCAAAACTGTAATATCGCTTAGGATCATTTAGAGTAAGGGATTTCGAAAAACCTCTAAAATTACATCTCCAGTGTCTAACTAAATTAATGTCGGGGTTCTGACACTTTGGTCTGGTTTATTCTTGGTTATGTGACAGAGCCCTGCCACTTATGTATCTTTTTGTTTTTGAGTGTGCGGTTCGGGTTCGCTCATGCCTTGCGCTCTCTCGTCTATGTGTTGCATTTGTTGTGAGTGCACGTTAAGTGTTCTTTTCCTCAACGTGCGCTCTTGTCTCGTGTCTTCGTTGGTTGTTGTGTTTTCGTGTTTCGAGTTCGTCGTCATTGTGTTTGCCTTGCAGTTAAGTTTTCCCCGATGGGGTTGTTTTGTTTGTTTTTGTTTTTGAGTCCTTGACTCATCCTTACCTCTAAACATGACAGTTAATGTTTTTGATATTTTACCCATGTTTGCTTTCACATGGACATAATTGACCTTGAGTGAGACTCGCACAGTAATCTGGAGAAGGTTCCAGACTCCTAAAGGCCTCCGGAGAAACTCCCACCCAATCCAAAGGCACCTGCCTGGCCTTCAGTGAGCCAGAGTGCCAGCAGAGATCGGATAAGGTTGTCTCACTCTTTCGCTCTCCTCATGCCAGATTTCCAGCAGCAATGAGGCTTATCGGGAAGATAAAGGCAGCAGGAAACCGTGGCCTCAGGAAGGAGAGTGTGGATGGAGTACATCATTTGTTCAGAGAGAACGAGAGGTAGAAATCAAGCTATTTCCTTCAGAGTTGACACCATAGAGCTAGATTTGGAGAGAAAAGGGATGGGAGTGAAACTTTACGTGAGTGGTTCTGTTTATGAGAGTCCTAAACATTGATTAATCACTCCTCATCTTTAAATAGAACTTCATATCCATTCCCTTGAAACTGCTTTCTGTCTAAAAGTGTCAGCCAACTTGCATAAAGTAATAATCTTGCTGTCTGGTAACATAAATCCATATGATTTACAGTGATGTTTCACCAAAAGTCATGGTGTGGTGCTCTTTTAGGTGTAAAGCAAGAAGTTCCATTCCCAAGAGATGTTTGATTGACATTTCTTCATATTAGTCCTTATCAAAAGGTCAACATCACTTTAACAAGCATTTCTTTCCTCCATTCAGAGAGAAAGACAAGTGCAGAGGATGAGCACTGAAGAAAGAGAAAGGTGGAAGAATACACAAACGTGTGTGTGTGTGTGTGTGTATGTATATATATATTTTACTGCTATTATTATTACATACTTTATTAAATCTTTTTTTGTTGTTTTTTTTGAAAACCTTTTTTTTTATTCTTTGGTGAATAGAAAGTTCAAAAGAATTATACATTTTCATTTAACATTTTCATGAAACTTTTCAAGTTTTGCTATCCTTATGGGGACATCTTTTTATTCTATAAAACGGGCACAAACCACCAAAAATATTCCTGGTTTCAGCAGTCTAACACTGTGGTCTCAAGACTTCAGATCTAAACCACAATTTAATCTCTGCATCTCAATGGAATGATGTGATCTCGACCGACAGAGCTTTTCCTCCTTCTCTCCTCACCCCTTCACTTTACATGCATCTCTCTTGTTTGGGTTAGAGCTCGAAGCCGGTGCTCCCCATGTAGTTTTTGCTCAGATTAGTATGAAAGCTACGCTTCAAAAAGATATAGATTGTATATATATGTAATGAGCTCTGAGGGCTTGACAATGTTTGTGTTTGTGCTATGAGGGCAATGTGGGTTTTAACAGGGCTCAGAACGGTGATAGAAAATGAGATGCTTGGTTTAAAAACACTCATGTGTGCGTGAGGAACGTCTAGTGGAAATTCCTGCTCTCCCTTTTTGCACGTTTTCCAGAGGCAGTGTGGCCTGCTACCTATCAGCTTAATAAAGAAAATACAAGGACAATTTCCCTGTTCTTTGCCTCATTTGCACCAGGCTGTGCGCATCTGTGCAACCTCCGTCATATTCTTCTCTTAATATTGGCCATTTTTTCTCTCAAGGCCCATTAAAATCTGAAATTGGTTGTAAATAAAGTTCTAGATGTTGAAAAAGTTTTACTGATCGTTTGAGAATATGCCACAGCACTAAGTTATGTCATTACACACTAAATTGTTGTCATATTCCAAATGTACCATGATAAAAAAAAGACAGGATTTTATTCATGCAAATCGGCTATCGTAACTGTCCAGTTGCTTCCACTTGACACCGGTAACTCACAACAAATGACACAGTATACCATTACTCTTCTTTAAACCGATTTATTCTGCTGTCACATTCATCCATCTCCGATCTGTGACCAATGAGGGAGGATGTGGACAGACCCACCGTCTGTCTTGCTGTCTGTCTTTGACATTAGGCTGCTTTTATGAATGCCTGTTTGTGAGAGGGAAAAATCATAAATGGAATGATCTATAGGTAAAGGAATGGATGACCAGACAATGTCAAGGGCATGAGTCTCTTTTGAGTTATGCTCCCTCATGCGCATGTGACTAGGTGCTCATACACAATGGATCATTTCAGAACCTTATACTCTTTACACTAACGGTAAATTCTTGCCATTCCAGATACTCCCGAGGGGCACGTTCGTCTGGGATGCTCGCTGATGGGATCCTCACACCTGCTGGACCGCTGTATCTTCTCCGGTTAGGAATTCTGTGCTGATTTTGATTCATTTTAGCCAGCTGATGGATATTGATATAGTCATCATTGCTCTTCTCTCTGTGTTGTCAATCTAAATGAGATGGAAAATGAGAACTAAAAGTGATCCGGAATTCTTAGGCATGATATATATATATATATATATATATACAGTATATATATAAATTACGATATCCTTCAGGGATTTTTTGGATAGGACTTAAATCTGTCGAAGACTCTAGCCAAAAATGATATGATATTCAATTTCAGAGGACTAGTTACTCGTTTGTCATTTAGATGATCCTTTTATCTAAAGTAATTTATAATGCACTTTATATAGGTTCAGTTTCTCTGAAACATTCCCTTTGGTTTCCCAAAAAGATTGTTAATGGCCTATGAAATCAAAACTGAGGTTTTATTGATGAGAAATTGAGGCCATGAACTTGAATTTTGACAACGTCTACATGTTAGTACTCTGCTAAAAGCTGATTAACTTTTAGCAAATATACTTTTATACAACAACTTTCATTACATAAAATAATGTTATTTATTCCTAATGAGTAATTTTGTCTAATTTTCCAGTTAAAATCCTTAAATCAAGACACATTTACTTAAGAAGCAACACTCCATGAGATATTAATACTTGTTTTCATAGAGTGTGAGTGCATTTTCACTTGTTTTAAGTCTAAACAAGTTAAAAACAAATGAGACAAAAACACAGTGAAGACAGAATCTGTAAAAAAAAAAGAGAGAGAGAGAAGCAATCTCTAATATGCAGTGTTGCTTTTCAAGTAAATTTATCTTGCTTTAAGGATTGTTATATATTTCACTGAAAAACTCATTAGAAACTTATTGAGAAGTCATTTTCTTTTACAATGTGTGTCATCTGAATGTTCGACTGTGGTCTATCATGAGTATATTATTCCTACTCATTTCAGCTTTTTTGTATACTGTGTTGCAGGGATGTACGCAAAGCACTTGTCCCTGGTGCATAATTGGCAGTTGTGAATGCTTTCTACCTGTTTCTGAGCAAAATCAGGTCCTCAAAACTCATACTGTGACCCTTAAATGACACACAGGTCATTGCAATTTGTGTAAAATAGACCATTACATTTCGTGCACCCTTCCGTCAGTTGGTACATTGTCAAATAAATGAATTAGGACCAGACTGAATTTCCTGTAAGTAACTTTGATGTTATTTGACATGAAGCCGACATACGTGATCACACGCACACATACGCTTTCTCCTCACCATAGTACTTCAAAGTGTGTTGGGAGAGAGTTTAATAGAGACAAATTATGGGGAGTCAACACACATGGCCATTTGCAGTGCTGATGGTTCACAGACTTCATATTTTAAACCAGCTCAGCTAATTTACAGAGCAGAGCACACCATTACAACAGACGGCTCTCTTTGGTGTGGGGTGCATTCATTTGGGCTGAGAGTGTGTGTGCACATGCGTTTAGGATGGGCTTGTCGAGCAAAGCCAAAGATGCATGCTCTCAAAGACAGCATCTTAATCTTCAAAGTAATTCCAAAATGTTATTTTCTCCATTTCTTTCTAATGGAGGAAAATTGGCTGGAAATCAAGAAAAGAATCAGTTGGCATGTCTTTCTAGTAGGCTCATTTGAGTGTAGTTCAACATGAGGATGTTAAGGATGTATTCAACCAAGACAGTATGTTCATGTATATTACCATACATAAATTTGGGTTTGGGATTAGTGAAATATTTCTTTATTTTATTGTTAATCCTTTAATTCAGCAAGGATATGTTAAATTGATCAAGACTTTTTACAATGTTGCAAGAAAATCTGTTGCAAACAAATGTGGTTATTTTGAACTTTCTATTCAAGGATTTTTTTAAATTTTATTATTATTATTATTTATTTATTATCAGATTAGCATATTAGAATGATTACTGGAGGATCATATGATACTGGAGATGCTAAATAAAACAGCCATCACAGGAATAAATGTCATTTTAATTTATCACAATTTATCACAATATTACTCTTTTTACTGTTTCTTGTTTTTTGAAGCTTATACTATTTTTAAGAATAAAACGACTTGCTGGTTGGTCGAATAGTTTTATTGGTTTTATTGTTGGTGTTTCTTTCCTTGTAACTTGTCTTTATCCTGGCATTTTAAGAAAATATAAGCATGAACAGATTTCAAATAAGACTTCGATTATCATCCTATAATCCATTTCAGCATTCAGTTTCTTACGGTCTGTCCACAGATCAAGGCACTGAAGTCATGGTTTGTGCTTTGACAATGCAATTAGTTTGTGTCTTTGAGGGCCAGATGTAATCTGAATATTTCATTAAATCGGCCATCACTGCAAGAGAATGATAAGAAAATAAAACAGATATTTGGACTTCCTGGGGTTCTTATAAAGGTAATGAACATTAATGATAACAGACTCATTAGAATGGACCACCTCAGGACCTTTAAGTACTGCTATGATGAACTGAATGTTGAAAAACTGTTTTGATGTATGATTTGGTGCAGATTGTACTTTATTATCACTTAGATTATCAGCAGAACGAAGGAGGCGCCAGACTAACCCACAATGGTCCATTTCATGGACAAAGACTTCATGTCTGCATCAACACACAAAAGTCATTAAAACGAGTCAGTGACTATTCGTCTTGTTTTAGTTTTCATACTCCACCCTCAAAACACTTCTGGAATTTATTTATGTCTCCAAATTTAATGGCGAGAGAACACAAAGGATGGAAACAGAATCTCCAGTCAATTCCAAAAGTGGAATGTGGAACTCTTTCCTGTGTTTCGTGGAATCGTCAGGCTGGCATGAACTGCACTGCTCTCAGCGGGCTATATCTGCCCCATCGTAACTCTTGTCAGGAGCGTGACATGAAGCAGTTTACTGTTTCTTTTTGTGGTTAGTAAATAGGTGAAGTAGTTTTTCCTTATGAGTTTTAGTTTGGAGAAAAATATGAGATTTAAAGCTTGATATGCAAGTGCGTTTCAGAGTATATTTGCTTTAACATGGCTACGTTGTATGACTATGTTAAACTATGCAATATGACTAATATGCACGTTTTATTTTATAAGTCCACACATATAGTCTATTAAAGCAATGGAAAAGAATAAACATATGTGACTTTCTGTCCCCAAGGTTTCAAATAAGAGACGCCACATAAGCTCAGAGTTCATCTCCGGAACACACTATGGAAAGTAAAGTTGCCAGAACAAATGCGGAAAGGAGTGAGTTATGCATTTGTCTGTTTATATACCCTCAGCATTTTGATTGGTTGGATTTTAAGAATGTGCTGCTCCTGACTTTTACTTTAGAGCTCCAATATATGGCATGTATATACACATATTGTAATTAAGGAAATAAAACACCTATGATGTGATGTTTCCAATATATCAAGATTGGTCAATAATTCCAGTGAGTCACTGCTCTTATAGTAGTACCAGAGTGATGGCTAGGTTTGAGTAATAGCGATCTGAGGAAATAGGCTGTGAAACATGTCTGTGGGCGATTATGGGGGCTGGGGTGGGCCTGACTGATATGGTGTGGCTTCATCAGCGGTTGATGGACCCTTCTGACCCCACCCATCACTCTTGAAGTCTTCCAGTCCCCTCCCTTTTCCTACTTTACAAATCTGAAGAACATTATTCTACTCGTCTTTATGTTGAGCAAAGTAGCATTGGGCTGTATGTAAGACTTTTTTTTGGTGTGTAATGTGTAGGTTTGCCCTACAGCTGAAGATTAGATCCAAAAAAGCACCAAAATTGAAAAATGATGAATGTTTCATAGCTTTAGGAGAATGACAGAGTTAGCTGACAGAAGAAGCATTTCTTAGTTGTTTGTCATCTTTGATGGATAAGATGACGTTGCCCAATTTTTAAGTTCTGAGTATAGTGAGGTCAAAATAGTGAGGTCAAAATATAAATTTAATGCAGGATCTAGAAAAAATCTTATCGTGATTAAACCAGAAAAATGTAAAATAAATGAACAAAAACAATTTTTAAAGTTTGGGCTCCTAAACATTAGATCACTCTCACCCAAAGCAGTTATTGTAAATGAAATAATCACAGATAATCGTTTTGATGTACTCTGCTTGACTGAAACCTGGCTAAAACCAAATGATTATATTGGTCTAAATGAGTCTACTCCACCAAGCTACTGTTATAAGCATGAGCCCCGTCAGACTGGTCGTGGCGGCGGTGTTGCAACAATATATAGTGATATTCTCAATGTTACTCAGAAGACAGGATACAGGTTTAACTCATTTGAAATACAAATGCTTAATGTTACACTGTCAGATATGCAAAAGAAATCTATCGTATCTCTTGCTCTGGCTACTGTGTATAGACCACCAGGGCCATATACAGATTTCCTAAAAGAATTTGCAGATTTCCTCTCAGACCTATTGGTTACTGTTGATAAAGCGCTAATTGTCGGAGATTTTAACATTCACGTTGATAATACAAATGATGCATTAGGACTTGCGTTTACTGACCTAATAAACTCTTTTGGAGTCAAGCAAAACGTCACCGGGCCCACTCATCGTTTTAATCATACGCTAGATTTAATTATATCGCATGGAATTGATCTTACTGATATAGATATCGTACCTCAAAGTGATGATGTTACTGACCATTTCCTTGTATCGTGCATGCTGCACATTACTGATATTAACTACATGGCTCCGCGTTATCGTCAGGGCAGAACTATTGTTCCAGCCACCAAAGACAGATTCACAAATAACCTGCCTGATTTATCTCAACTGCTCTGTGTACCAATAAGTACACATGAACTAGACGAAATGACTAGCAACATGGGCACTATCTTCTCTAATACATTAGAAGCTGTTGCCCCCATCAAATTGAAAAAGGTTAGAGAAAAACGTACTGCGCCATGGTACAACAGTAATACCCATTCTCTCAAGAAAAAAACTCGTAGTCTTGAGCGCAAATGGAGAAAAACTAACTTGGAAGTTTTTAGAATTGCGTGGAAAAACAGTATGTCCAGCTATAGACAGGCTCTAAAAGCTGCCAGGGCCGAGCATATCCACAAACTCATAGAAAATAACCAAAACAATCCAAGGTTTTTATTTAGCACAGTGGCTAGACTAACAAATAACCAGACGCCACCCGATCTAAATATTCCCTCACAGTTTAATAGTAATGACTTTATGAATTTCTTCACTGATAAAATAGATAACATCAGAAATACAATAACAAATGTAGATTCTACAGCGTATAATACTTCAGCTTCATTCATCGCACCAAAAGATAAACTGCAGTGCTTTACAACTATAGGACAGGAAGAGCTAAATAAACTTATCACTGCATCTAAACCAACAACATGCCTGTTAGATCCTGTACCCACTAAATTACTGAAAGAGTTGTTACCTGTAGCAGAAGAACCGCTTCTCAATATTATTAACTCGTCGTTGTCTTTAGGTCACGTCCCAAAACCATTCAAGCTGGCGGTTATTAAGCCTCTTATTAAGAAACCACAACTAGATCCTAGTGAACTGGCAAATTACAGACCCATCTCAAATCTTCCTTTTATGTCAAAAATTTTAGAAAAAGTTGTGTCTGCACAATTGCGCTCCTTCCTGCAAAAAAATGATCTCTATGAAGAATTTCAGTCAGGTTTCAGGCCCCACCATAGCACAGAAACTGCACTTGTTAAAATTACAAATGACTTGCTTCTTGCGTCAGACCAAGGCTGTATCTCATTGCTAGTTTTACTTGATCTTAGTGCTGCGTTCGACACTATAGATCATGACATACTCATAGATCGATTACAAAACTATACAGGTATTCAAGGGCAGGCTTTAAGATGGTTTAGATCCTACCTGTCCGATCGCTACCACCTTGTTCATTTAAATGGGGAGTCATCTCAATTATCACCAGTAAAATATGGAGTGCCACAAGGATCTGTCCTAGGTCCTCTGCTATTTTCGATATACATGTTGCCCCTTGGTAATATTATTAGAAAATACGGGATTAGCTTCCACTGTTATGCAGATGATACTCAACTATATATCTCAACAAGACCAGATGAAACTTCTAAATTATCTAAGCTAACAGAATGTGTTAAAAATGTAAAAGATTGGATGACCAATAATTTTCTCCTATTAAACTCGGATAAGACAGAGATATTACTTATTGGACCAAAAGACAGTACACAGAATCTCGTGGATTACAATTTGCAACTAGACGGATGTACAGTTACTTCCTCTACAGTCAAAAATCTGGGTGTTATATTAGATAGCAACTTGTCTTTTGAAAATCATATTTCCCATGTTACAAAAACAGCATTCTTCCATCTTAGAAACATTGCCAAACTACGAAATATGTTACCTGTTTCTGATGCAGAAAAGCTAGTTCATGCATTCATGACCTCTAGACTGGACTATTGTAATGCACTGCTAGGTGGTTGTCCTGCATCCTCAATAAACAAGCTACAGGTAGTCCAAAATGCAGCGGCTAGAGTCCTTACTTCCAATATATCAAGATTGGTCAATAATTCCAGTGAGTCACTGCTCTTATAGTAGTACCAGAGTGATGGCTGGGTTTGAGTAATAGCGATCTGAGGAAATAGGCTGTGAAACATATGTCCGTGGGCGATTATGGGGGCTGGGGTGGGCCTGACTGATGTGGTGTGGCTTCATCAGCGGTTGATGGACCCTTCTGACCCCACCCATCACTCTTGAAGTCTTCCAGTCCCCTCCCTTTTCCTACTTTACAAATCTGAAGAACATTATTCTACTCGTCTTTATGTTGAGCAAAGTAGCATTGGGCTGTATGTAAGACTTTTTTTTTGGTGTGTAATGTGTAGGTTTGCCCTACAGCTGAAGATTAGATCCAAAAAAGCACCAAAATTGAAAAATGATGAATGTTTCATAGCTTTAGGAGAATGACAGAGTTAGCTGACAGAAGAAGCATTTCTTAGTTGTTTGTCATCTTTGATGGATAAGATGACGTTGCCCAATTTTTAAGTTCTGAGTATGCCATGTATGAAAGTACAGATTTGGGTCGCTGTCACTGTATACTCACTACCATTACAAAAAAACCCCCCAAAAGCTTCTATTTCAAATAAATGCTGTTCTTTTGAACTTTCTATTCATTACAGAATACTGAATAAAATGTATCATGGTTTCCAAAAAAATATTAAGCAGCACAACCGTTTTCAACACTGATAATAATGTTACTTGAGCACCAAGTTGGCGTATTAGTTAATGAGCATAAGAGAATTCCAAAAGCATTAAAAAATCTTACTGATCCCAAAATTTTGAGCAGTGATGTACATACAGATATTTTCTGTATTATAGTCGAACTGCAGCTTTATAGAGAAAATAGTGATTTTGGGGTAACTGTGTTGAACATTTTCTTTAATAATAGGAATAAGAAGTGTAATTTACATGAGAATGGGGATCCCGTTTACATCCAAATGATAATTTTTCTACTCAGAATATAACCTAAATCCCAAAGTGCGGCTGTAAACTTCCTAAATCATCTGGATTCAGTTACATTTACTGAATAAAAGGACTTTGTCATTTTGCGTTGAAAGACGTATTTTATATTTCTTCAAAAAAGCCTTAAATTGCAAAAGACTGCTGATGAATTAGTTTACAGGGAATTTCCACCAAATTGTAACTGTTAAAATGGACAGCAAATATCACATGCTATAATAAACAGGCCTTAGGCTGAATGTAAACAGTGAATTGTTTTCGATCCTTGGCCAAATTCATCATATCTTCTGCATATTTAACTTTTAAGTACTCAATATGACCAGTCATTCAAACATGACAAACACCTCTGTCATGCTGGCAGAAGCAGACTTGCATACGCCAGAGGCTCTGGTATGAGAAACGTTCCCTCTGTTATTCTGCGTGTGAGATTGATTGGGGTTTCTGATGAATCTGCTGATTGGATGGAAGAGTTCAGAGCTCAGCTGGTGGAGCCGGCGGGCGCTCTCACAGTCTGTTCTTTTCGCCGACTGTTCTTTCATTTATAGGGATGCTTTGATGATAAAGACAAATGTTAGAAGTACAGATAGAAATGTTGATTTTCTTAGGAAAAAAATAGAATCCTCTGGCATTATGACAAATGGTTGCATCCCAGTGAAATTGGATTTTTCATAAAAGTTTTTGCGTATTCCATGTATCAAAATGGTGACATGCTATGTCATTATTTAAATGATCTATTTTTGTGATATAATCTATTTCAGAAAAACCCGCCCCTATGTGGCACATAAAAACACAACGTACTGTGGCTGCTTGCTTTACATCGATCAGATGGTCTCTTCCTATCCAATCGGACAGTTTTTGACCAGAATAAGCTGTTATGTTAATCAAACCTTACGTGGTTTAGTTAAAAATACAGCTACCAGAGACTAGCTGATATATAACCAGAGAATGTGTAAGTGTGTGTGTGTCCAACAAGGGCATGGAGGCACTAGAGCATCAGAAGGCCACTCACACCCCAGCGTTCAGCCTCTCTCCTTTAGGGGAGCTTTGATTAATGAGCTCTCATGCTATAATGAAAGCATGTGAAGAGGGGGAAGGATTTCACCATGACGCAAAGCTGGCAGGAGTCAGACTTGGGGGTCGGGCCTCCCTTCAGGATCAAACATTATTGTCTCTTTTTCGCTTTCGCAGTCATTCTGCTCATATTTCTCCGAGTCTGACCTGCAGTTACTCATTACCTCTTTTTGAAGTGCCTCTTGTCATGGCTGCTGTTGTCCTTGGATCTCCTCGTTCCCCATCATCGTCTCTGGATTTAGGCAAATACATCTATCTTCTGTATTGCGGCCTGCTGAAATGCAAACACCAATGAGAGCCAAGTGGAAAAGTTGAGCTTTGAGAGTCGGAGGTCAATTTGAGGGTCTTCAAAGAGAGTTGGTCCTTCTTATATGCATTTTTTTAGACAGGTTTCTATAAAAGTAGCACTGTAAACCCTTCAGCACATCATGCATTTGGCTTTGAGAGATGTAATGCCATTTTGTACACCAGACTGCCAAAAAGGCACCTGTTTATGTGTGTGTGCATGTTGATATGAGACACATCAAGAGAGAGAAATGGAAAAACAAGAAAGAGAGAGTGGTTTGGCTCTGTCCATTCTCTTTTTCTGAATGTTCTGCTGAACTCTTACTACCAGTCCAGCAGCATCAGCTCTATAAATACTTGTCAGTAGCAGTAGCATAGCCTACATCGATAGCAGTGTACTGCATTGAAATGCCACCCAGAACGTTTTAGCAACACTCCGACAACTGATGTCAACACCATAGCATTGTGGTGGTGAGTTTTGCACTTGCAAGCACCATTCACTTTTTTTGTCAGAAAATATAGAAATTTTTTTTTGTATATCTGTCTGTACTGTACTGTTGTTGTTCTTTTTTGAACCACGCTTTTTGATCTAGTTTATGTTGTATGAGAAAACTAAATAAAGTAAAAAAAAAAAAATTGTTATTTTGTCAAAATAAATTAAAAATTAAACAAAAAACAACAACAAAAAAAGAAAATGTTCATGAAAATAAACCCTTCCAATAGCTGCACGTATTTTAAAACAGATTTATTTCAAGGCATCAAGGTTTTAAGTTCAGTTTGAATGTGTTACTAAATTCCAAAGAAATGTTACATTTACCATCCATCCTTCTTTTATCTTTTTTGTTTTCTATCTGTCTATCGTTCTTTCCATCATTCTGTTTATCTTTTTTTCTATCTGCTCTTCTATTGTTCTATCTAGCATTCTGTCCATCTATTGTTCTATCTATAATTCTATCGTTCTATCGGTCCATCAATCTACCTGTTTATGGATATATCTATCATTCTATCTGTCATTCTATCTGTCCATAAGGCATATAAATCTTTCATACCTTTCTAAAGCCAAAATTCCAAGTTTGAATTTCAGTACAACAGTAAGTCTATTTCACTGCATTTACGTTTTAATTGCAGTTCTGCATCCTAATTTCTACCTCAATTCATAATGAATTAAAATTGAGTTAAATCTGAATGGCACAGCACTGTGCAAGTCACTCTGAAGTCCTTCACTGATTGCACTGCACTGGAAAGCAAATTGAAATTTTTGTAATATTTGTTTTCGGTAAACAGTTCAACAATGTCTAGAAAATCTAAAGTAGAGCTCTCTAGTGAATGTACAGATAATAGATTGATGAGGAAAAGAGAACAAACTGTAACTATGGTTAGAGATGTATTTTTAAGAAGAGTGAGAGAGAACTTGTGGAAAGTAGTAGGAGAAAGATGACCGTTTTGATGGGCACTGTATCAAAGATGAGGTGGGTGGTGTAATTGGTACAGCTTGTGAGTTTTGGCACACATTGACCCATCGCTGGGCATGAGAGGGGCAGCATATGGCCCGCTTAGCAAGGGCTTGGCCCACCTTTACGCAGCCAACTCCCTCTGTCGCATCCCCAAAGACATGCAGGCGTGTGCTGGATGCCAAAAACCACAGGCTTAGTACTGATGCCAAATCCTTTACAGCAACCCAAGCCAATGGTTAAGTTAAGAGACGGCCCAAGACTAAGAATCTTTCATCTTCAAAGTTAGCCCTTAAGGATAGATTGATATTGTAACAGTCTTGTGGTAGCCAGACTTCACACAAAATGGGAAAGTGGCCTCGATTTTTAGGTAAAGTAAAAGTGATACTCTTTATTTGCACATTTAAATAAGTGGTTGTCATGTGAAATTTCTTTGGTAGAATACTATTTCTTCAGAACAGTAATATCGCAGACATTCCAGTGCACATTTATCTTCTCATGATCCTCTTGCAAAAACCTCTTGTAAACCTGTGATACCTCATTTTAGTCTAGACCACCTGAATAGTTTTCTAGTCATTGTGAAACTGGTTGTTTTCTTCAGTCAACTTTTTAATTTAATTTATTTGAAATCTAAATCAATGCATTATTATTATTCAATTATTTTATATTGCTATTCTTAATTTTGTATTATATTATCATTTTTGTTAATGAAACAGGAACGCCCAAATTCAAGAGTCCAAAATTTTGTTTCTGGTGCGCCGTCATGTCTGGTCCTTACATCACTATTTTGGCTCAAATAGTTTCTGTCTGGGCAAACCATGGCTGCTTCCTTTTCAAATGCACTAGTTAGAAAAGGCATATAATTTGCATAGTGAGTAACAAAGACCCTTTATAGTTCTCTCAAAGTTTTAACATTTTTTTGATTCTTGTCTTTTACATTCACTATGTATTTTTATACATGATTAAGATAAGTTAATTATGCTACTCTTTAATTTTCTATTTTTTTCCCCCCTTTGCATCCAAATCACTATGTTAACACTCCACTCTCTTGTGTAGCAGCCGGTTCTTATCTACAGAACTGTAATTAAACTGAGGCTCCTCAGAGCTTCATTTGAAGAGGAGATGCTTCACTTTAATTACGCATTCTCTCCTGCCTCAGTCACGGCAGCTGAGTGTCTACTAGCGTTCTGCTGGCTTGATCCGTGTTCTGTCACAACGGACCCACAACAAGGAGAACGCTGCTCTGTAGAAGCGGATGGCTTCTAATCCACGTTCAGTCAAGCTGAGTATGTTATCAGATATCAAAGCATGCAGGATTAGCCATAAACGTGCATTAAAATAAATGTTATTGTTGGTTCCCAGCTGGGCCCAAGCCAGTGCAACAACCTGGGAGGCTAGTCGGTGTGAATGCAGATGTTACAGGACATTTAAAACAGAAGATGCATGATTGGATGAGAATGAATAAATGACGTAATGCTTACTACTAAACTGTCACAACTTATGCTATCATTTATTTACTTTTTTTTCTTTATTTTTTTCTTTTAGTTTTGTTATTATTATTATTATTATTATTATTTATTTATTTTTTTTAACTAAATCTATTTTCAGAGGTAGATCATTAATTGCAGAATTTCTGCATACCTGGACTTATTAAGGGTGGGAAAATATGTATGTGCCGTAAGTGTACAGTAAGTTTTTTAAAGTATTATATAAAGTATTAAAATGTTTATTTATTGATTGATTTTTGTTTTGTTTACTATTTTTAATATTTGTTTTTTTATTATATTTACTATGTCAGTAAATATGGTAAGCTAGAATGCGCAATATTTATCCATTTAGTATAGCATTAATACCATTTGCAGTTTTTAATATTTTTTTGTTTACTATTTTTACTATTTATTTGGTTACTTTGTAATATTTGTTTACTATTCTTAGTATTTATTTTTTGTTAATATTATATATATGGTATATCAGTAAATCTGGTAAAATAGAATGTAATACAGCACAATATTCATTCATTTATAATTATTATTACTATTACTATTTACTTTTTTTAAATTATTTTTATTTACTATTTTTATTATGTATTTACTTTTTTAATATTTATTTTGTTTTCTATTTAACTTTTTTGTTTACTATTCTTACTATTATATTTGTTACAGTTAGTATCAGTAAATCTAGTATGATGGAATGTGCAAGGTTTTACACCACAATATTCATTCATTTTTAAGTATTATCAAGCTTTACTATATAATATGCAGACCTTAACAAAGAACTTTTTTGTTCAACAGACCCAACACATTTACGCTTTTTTGAACTTTTGACTAGGAGTTGTTAAATCAAACATGTAGTATTCATTGACGTCGCTGTGATCCTATCAGGGCATTCCCTCAGAAAATGTTTAAAGACCCACACTGGAGCAACACGGACTCAAATGCTGAAACTTAGGCAAAACATTTAATACACACAGGCATAAATAGGATACACAATCATCCATTAAAGCAATCTGTTTTGGGTTTGGAGTAAGTGCTTTCTTTCCGTCACTGCCGTGTTTTTGTCCGAGGGCAGGTTAGACGGGGGCTACTGCTCACGGACACTAACAAGACTGATTACAGAAGGGCTATCGGGTTTCCTCCTCACACACACACACTTGCATACTGAAAGGTGGGGGGCGTGCACCTCTTCCCCCCATCTGTGAGTGTTTACCAACTACATCTCTGGCCCTAATGACAGATCAGCCCCGGGATAGACCATATAGTCGGGTCTCTCTCAGCAACCAGATGTTGAGTGTTTGGATGCATCACTGTCGGTACGTATCAGATCGTCCCGGTTCGGTGTTTACCTGGGGCAGATTTCTGTTTGTATGTATTTGTTCCCCTTAGTTCCATGCTTCCAAAATGTGTGACTTTAAACAAAGATTTTGGAAGTCACTACCGTGCCTTTCCCAGACCATCATGAGTCTTAATGCCTGCATGTTTATTTGGGCCTGGATTTCTGTAGTCTGTGCGTATACCTGAATTACTTGAAAACCATTTAAATGACAAAATGAACAAACTACAAATCCTTGGACTTTTTTTCTAGAGTGTGTATGTCTGTGTTTGTGCACAAATCAGATCTCTCCAGTTGTGCTTAGTTTACACATGCGGCAGTTGCGGTCTGAAAGTGTTTGTTTGAGTGCGTGTTCTGTTCATTTTTTTAAATTGAGTCTTTGTAAACACAGATTTAGGAAGAGTGCTGTAATGTTCCTACTCTGTGAGGCAAGTGTGCCACATAAGGGGAAAAAAAATCACAAATGTCTCCATTGTTTCTCTCAGATAGTAATGAGATTAAAACTTTTTTCTTCTGATAAAAATGCTGTAGTAATATTATGTTTCAAAAGAGATCTAAATGTCTTAAACTATTTTTAAGCTTTATTTTTTTGTTTTATTTTTATATATTTTTATTATTTTTAATATTATATTACTTATTTTAGTATACAAGTAAATCTGGTAAGGTTTTACAGTACAATGTTCATTCATTTTCTTCTTATTAAAAAGTACAGAAAGAAATTGCCATCTTATATGAGATTAATCAAAATTGAAATTAAGTAAAATATAATTAAAAAAATTACTGTCACGCCCCTGGACTCTTTGTGTTGTGTTTTCCCTCCCTAGGTGTGCCGTGTTCCCTTTAATTAGTCATTCCTTGCACCTGTGTTTTCTCAATCACCCAGTGCTTAAAAGCGCCAGTCCTTTCAGTTAGTGTTTGTCGGTCCTCAAACGTCATTCCTTGTGTTCCAGTGTGTCCTACGTTCCCCGTGTGATCATTAAAGATTGTGAATTGAAGTTATCTCTGTGTTTCCTCATTCCTCGTTCCTTGCATCCCGAGAAGTGTGACAGAAGGACCGACCAAAACAGTAACTTCCGTGTTTTCCCCTTTCCTCCCTAGTTTCCACCCACTCCCCTCCCCATGTTGTTTTTAGGGTGCGAGGACGCACCTTCCGGGAGGGGGGAGTAATGTCACACCCCTGGACTCTTTCTTTGGTGTTTTCCCTCCCCAGGTGTGCCGTGTTCCCATTAATTAGTCATTCCTTGCACCTGTGTTTTCCCAATCACCCAGTGTTTAAAAGCGCCAGTCCTTTCAGTTAGTGTTTGTCGGTCCTCAAATGTCATTCCTTGTGTTCCAGTGTCTCCTACGTTCCCCGTGTGATCATTAAAGACTGTGAATTGAAGTTATCTCAGTGTTTCCTCGTTCCTTGCTCCTTGCATCCCGAGAAGTGTGACAATTACACACACACATTTATATATTATTTGTTAGTATATTACATAAATATTTTGAATATTGAAAGATATTTTGAAGTACTTTGAGGTTCTTTCTTTTGAATAAAAACTACAGATGTTAATTTAGCCTCATTTCAAGCCTCAAGTACATTTCTGGGTAACTATACGGACACGCTCAAACACTCATATATATATATATATATATATATGCATACATAAAAATATATTAATATTTTGACTATTGAAAGCTATTTTGAAGAACTTTGAGGTTCTTTCTTTCGGATAAAAACTTCAAAAATGATTTGGTCTCTTATTTTAGATTAATCAAAAATATTAGAAAATCTTATAAGTAAAAATAAGTAAAAATTTTGGTAGTTACAGTATGTATTAGTATGTTTATTATATTATGTGAATATTCTTTTGAATATTGAAAGATATTTTGAATAAATTTGGCATCCAAACAATATTTAAAAAAGCATTTTAATATTTTATTTTGTTTTCCACAGAATAAAAAAAGGTCAGAAGTTTCAAGTGGCCTGAGTACATTTTTATTTTTATGATTCTTCTTTTTTTTTTTTTTACATCCATTTGTTGTCCATTTGGTTGTTGAGGACTGAATGATGACCATGGTGAGTGTGTTATTTAGCGCTCTCAGCTACAGCACATACAGTAGATTACACATTGTCTGTCTCTATCTGTCTCGTTCTCGCAGCCTCTTTCCTCCTTTCACTTTATTTGCTTTGAAATACTAAAGTCCTGCCAAACCGTCTATAGTAACGCAGTCCAAGTTCATACCTCACATGTTCAGTGCGGTCCATCGAGAGCTTCCTGTGTGGTATGGAGCCCTTGCTCATGTATACTGCTGAAGGAAGCTTTCACCAGCCTTCTCCTTGCCCTGGCAGGGAATACCAGTATCTGATTAATGTCTTCTGTTCGGCCACAGTCCTCAATCCCTTCTCACAGTGGTGTCTGTGTGCAGTGTCCCTCTCACAGCTCTTTAGCTCTGATAGATGGCTCTGTGTGGACCGCAGACACAAACACTTGAATAGGGTTTACTCTGTAAATACAAATAGCGAGAATTAAACAGGGTCCCTACAGTTTGTCCTTTCAAACTGGATTGAGTTAGTGCAGGCAAGAGAGTGGATAATAGTGCAAATAATACGCAGAGAATTGTGTTTGATTGGACATTTGGAAATGTAACTGAATGTATTTGAACTACAGTATGAATGAGATGTTATTGCATATTAAAAACAATAAGTTAAAAAGTAAAGTGTCATTTCTGCTTTAGCACCAAATCAAATTGCAAAATGTTATTAAAATTATTAGACTCAGATTAATAAGAATCAAGATATTAAATTTGTTATTGAAATGTAACAACTTGAAATAATCTTGACAAATCATTTTGGAGAGTTCAGTCTGCTAGGGGTGTTACCAAGATGGCCGCCTTCAAGGCAGGTCACTTCAAGAAATGTACCTTTAAATCTAAATATTTCCCTTTTATCTTTATCAGTATATTTGACTTTTTAAATATTCAGACATCTACACCATTGTTCAATGTACTAATTATTCAAGGACATCTAATGGAGGAAAATTTTTTCAGATGTTCTAAGCAGTTGCATTTTTATGACAGCACGAAAGTGAAGGATGTTCTGGTCTGGCTGTCTCTGCTTGTGCCTGATTAAATATATGGCTGTGGTTTGGGATCAGCCTGTGTTTGAGGGCCCAGAACAAGGAGGAGGGGAACCCACATGAAGGGCAGCACAAATCTCATATTAGAAGAAACAAATAGAACAAAACCCCAGCATTGGTGTTATACATCTATCTATCTATCTATCTATCTATCTATCTATCTACCGTTCTACCGTTCTATCTATCTTTCTACCATTCTATCGTTCTATCGTTCTATCTATCTTTCTACCTTTCTATCATTCTTTCTGTCTATCTATGGTTCTATCTAACATTCTACTGTATATATCCATCCATCCATCATTCTATAATTCTATCATTCTGGCTTTATTTGGCTTTCTTTTGCATATAATGATTCCTCTACAATAAAGTGACAAAGTTGACCTAGATTAAGACATAACAGTCTACTTCAATTAATATTTTGTGAAGTTTTATACGGCAGCCCCACTACAGCACTGTCTGTCTAATTCTGCCTAAAAGGTTTCTGGTCTTTCCTTTCTCTGCAATTAGCGAATTACCACTAATTAACCTTTCACTGCATTAAACAACACATCCTCAGGCATTTTTCCTTTCTTTCCTCTCAACCCACCCTATAGGGCAATGCCTGACAGTTTTATGGTTCTACACGTGCCTTCCTACACGAGTACAAGTCAAGGCGGTCTGGAGCTACGCTTTGTGCTTTGCTTATTCTTAAACAGATTGTCAGGGCAGAGTGTGTATATGTTTGGACCATGTGCATGGACCAAGATCATGGCAGAAATGTATGACTCCATGCACTAGGCTGGAAAGAGGTTTATTGAATCAGTGTAAATGTTTACCTGTCATGCAGTTTCCATGTCCCACCATCACCTCAGTCAACACCGAGCCATCGGAAGCCTGAATGTACATGACTAGTGCTGGGGGTTTGTGTGACATAATTTTGAGCTATTGTTTCACCTGGCAGGTGATGCAGGGGCTGTTTCAGTTACTTGTTGTACAAATGCATCTTGTTTTACATCTTTGATATAGACAGACTGAGGCCTGTATAATCATGGGTCCTCTGTTCACAATTATTTGCATTTTTAAATTGCAATTAAGTTAATTATTAATGTTTTTTTTTTCCTCCGAAAATAGGCTACTACTTAATGTTATCCCATTGGACTAAAATGAACTGACTTTCTCACGCAGAGTATAACAACTTTCCCTCGAAAACTGGATAATTTTTGTACTTTTTGGGGATTTTTTTCTCATCTTGTTACACTCATAGTTTTCCCGGTCAAAACTTACCGGTCTACAAAAAATTGCTTAGAAATCGTCTCTAGGTTATGTATGTAACCATGGTTCCCCGAGGGGAATGAGACACTGTGTCAGAAACACTTTGGGAATGCCACTGCGTGACCATGTCCTGAAGCATGTGTGAAATCAGTCAAATGGAATGGCGAGACGTCACAGGCGAGGTGACATAGAGACCAGGAAGCTTAAAAGCGCATCCGAAAACAAACAGCATTAGCTTCTGATAGGTCGAAGCAAGCCGCTCACAGGGATGCAGGAAGTATGGCAGGGAGACGCAGCGTCTCATTCCCCTCGGTGAACCATGGAAAGGACCAACCAGCCACATCACACACATCTTGCAGGGAGAACCCTGAGAAAAGGCTCTAGAAGCTGCCATATTTCTCCTGGCCTCAGAGCACCACAATAGAAACATGTTACCAATGGGTTTCTCCCCAATGACTGACCAACCAAAGGGGCGTGGTAAGCAGCTATGTCCGTCACATATACCCTTAAGGTGGAGGGGGTCAACCCTGCGGAGAACTGTCCCTGCAGGAACTCCAGAACTGAACCAACCGGGCAGTTAACTGGGACCAGCTGACAATTTCCACACCATGAAGTGAACACAACCCACTTTAAGGAGTACAGTTTCCTCATGGAGGGAGCTCTGGAGTGGAGTATGGTCTCAACAACCTCAGTTGAGAGTCCAGAGTCTGTGAGTTGGGACCCCTCAGAGGCCAAACCCATCATTTAGAGGGTCCCTCCTTATTGGAATCTCGTAGGGAGAGCTGTCGAGGAGGGACACTAGGTCCGAGAACCGAGAATCTCGGGCCGGCCAGAAGGGGGCTACTAGAAATAGATGGATACTTTCCCGTCAAACTCTCTCCAGAACTCCTGGGAGCAGAGCAATTGGAGAAAAGGCATATAGACGCAGCCTCAACTGTGTCTGTACCATGGTATCCAGTCCGAGAGGAGGTGGATGTGAGAGGGAGAACCAGAGTGGATAGCATGAAGTCTCAAGGTGCACACAGATCCACCGAGTTTTCCCTGAGCCCACAGGAGGACAAGCACATGATGGCCCATCAAGTCTGGAAGGAAGTGTTTCAGTGCACAAAACTCGACTAACTTCTCCAGGCCACGTGAGATAGTGGCTTTCCCACAGACCCTGGGAAGAGCGGCCACACATGACCGCTCCCCAGCCCGTGAGGGAGATGTCCATTGTTAGCATTACGTGACGACAAGGAGCCCCAAATACCAGGACTTGTGACAGGAACCAAATATTCCTCCACATGTCTAAGGCATGTAAGCATCGCAGTGTGACCATTGATCATGCGAAGTGGGTTGCCCCACGGGGAAAAAATTTTGGTCCTGAGCCACAGCTGCAAAGGTCTCATATACAGCAGGTCAAAAGATATCACGTTGGACGCTGCTGCCTTCAGACCCAACAGCCTCTAGAACTGTATTACAGTGAGTGACTGGACTAGCCTCACACTGTTCACGGCTGTGGGAATCAAATAACACAAGCAGGAGAAAAATGTGCCTGCATCGTTGTTGAAACCCATACAACACAGAAAAAAGTGGTTCTCTGTACTGGAGAAAGCACACTCTTCTTGGTGTTCCACCTTAACTCCAGATCTTTTATGTTAGCGAGAACAACATCTCAATGCCGAACCACCATCTGCTCTGATTGAGCTAATATCAAACAATTGTATATGTAATTCAATACGTGGATGCCCTGGAGTCGCAGAGGAGCCAGAAGACTGACACCACTGGAATCAGGACTTCTTGCTATGCTGATATGAAGAGCTGGCCCACGGCAGGGGCTGCTCCCGCCCAGCAGCCCCTGAGACCTGGGTCCGCCTTTTAGGGTTTATCCATCAAACCCGCTTGGTGGGTAATGTTGGGGCCTTCGGGGACGATAGCTGGCAAGTGTCTGTCCCACCTTAGGCATCGCCCCACAGCCCTGCACATTCAGCCCCCTCACGTTAGAACAGTGAGGTCAAGGAAAATCGATAGGTCCCAACGTGGAGGTTGTGATTTAGCACACAGGAAGTGTCCATCCAATCTACTCTTAGGACGAACATCCTGCTTCTCGGCCAGCCAGTCAATGTTTAACCTGGCTACAGGTTAAAACCTGTAGAGTTGGTAGAGTTGGTAGAGTTACAACCTCTACCAACTCTCCATATGCAATGGATTGAGGTGATGAGTCCTCAACCTCTTCTGTATCGATGAGCTGACCACATCAATCTCCTCAGAGGAAGAGAGGTGTAGTACCGTGCTCTCACTCGGGGAAAAGAAACCACAGAGCGAGCTTCCATGTCCCAAGAGAGTGCTGTATTTAGAGAGTAAGGGAGGAGAAAGGGTGAGGCCCCTCTCCAGTCCCTCTGCTAAATTAATATAGACATATTATATTAATATAGACAAGATATTATAATAATATATGCAATTTAAAAGAATCGTGAATAATAGCTTACAAACACATCAATACATTTGCACACGGTTGGAGGAAAGAGAGAGAAAGGGAACCTACCATCTGCTCACAGTTTCCCCCCAGCATTATTTTGGAGATCCGTAATGCACAACGCGAGATCCAAGCCACTTGATTCTATATTGCATAAAACTTTCTTCCCTCAAGAAGAAACGCCAAAGGGAGCAGAGCTAAACACGTTGGGGCATTTTATGAATGAACACAGCCAGCCCCTCAAGAGCTGACTGTGTGTGATCCACACCCAAATAAACCACACATAAATCGCATGTATCCCCACCCATGATGTAGAGAGGGCAGGGAGAAACAAGCGATCTAAAATGCAGTCTGCTCATATGCAAGAGATTGATGTGGCGAGTCGTCAATCTCTTCTTTATTAATGCTAACAACATCAACCTCCTTGGAGAAAGATAGCTGCAGCAACGAGCTCTCACTCGAAGGGGGAAGAGACAGCAGTGCAGGCTTCTGAACCTTGAGAGAGAACGCTAGATCCAGGGGCTGAAGGCAGAGAAAGGGCGAGGCCCTTCTCCAACCCCTCCACTAGATCCATGATCTCAATCGCCGCCGTGCCTCAGCAACAGCGGGACCGGAACCAGAACTGGAACCGCAAGGCCCGCAAACATGGACACACTCCTCAAAGTGTGCTCGGCGGGAGCGGAGCATTCGCAGCGGGATCCAGATGCCCTCCAAAACAAGCAACACAGCAATCGTGTGTATTCACACCTGTAATGTTTAGCGCGGACAGGTAAGAGCACACGTGAGTGCTGCCTGTTTTACTTGATCGCCATATATTGTTGTGATTGTGCACTGACAAACAACAGAACGCTTGCTGAAGACACAGAAGTTAACGCTGTTTGTTTTGGATGCGCTTTTAAGCTTCCTGTTCTCTATGTCACCTCACCCGTGATGTCTCGCCATTCCATTGGACTGATTTTACACATGCTTCAGGACACGGTCACGCAGAGGTGTTCCCAAAGCGTTTCTGACGCAAAGCGATTTCCCTGAAAGGGAACTCTCATTATGCTATATTATTACCAAATCTCTTTTTTTAAGATTTAATCTTTTTTTTTTTCAATTTTTTTTTTTTTTTTTCAATTAGCACAGGTTTTGTATTTCTGTTTGAAACTGACTGGTCATAGGCCTCATTGATCTGAGCAGTTTTTGAGTGAACATTGCCAGAATTATCCACAAATAATTTTCACTCAAAGACTTGTAAATTACCTTTTATAATTAGCTAAAGTCTGTGTACTAGTGTAGTTGTTGAGTACTGAGTAGGCGTTGATGTGTAAATGTAGGCTGTCTTATGTTTATATACTAATGATTGTGACATTAAAGGGGTCATATGATGTTGCTAAAAAGAACATTATTTTGTGTATTTGGTGTAATGAAATGTGTTTATGCAGTTTAAGGTTCAAAAAACACATTATTTTCCACATGTACATTATTGTTTCTCTTCTATGCCCCACCTTTCTGAAACGCGTCGATTTTTACAAAACTCATCGGTCTGAAAAACGAGGTGTGCTCTGATTGGCCAGCTATCCAATGCGTTGTGATTGGCCGAATACCT
>NW_015640493.1:716925-728819 GCF_001515625.1 Sinocyclocheilus rhinocerous
GTTTTAGGTAGGTGTGGTTGACTCTTAACTTTTATAAAGAATATCTCTTTGGATTTGAGACTTTAGTCTTTGCAACTTTAAAGATCTTCTTTATACACCAAGGGCTTGTAACACTCCAAAGAGAAAGGAAAAATTGTAATTGCATCATATGACCCCTTTAATATGATGATTTCAGTACAATCCGTTCTTGTTGATTAGTTTCCGTAAATGATTGCGGTGAACTGCTGAGGAAGCTTTGAAAATGTCTACATAGAACATCAAACTCTTCAAAAAGGCAATCCTGAAAATAAAATCCTGTTTTCCATGATATGTCTTTTATTGTAACTCTTTAATGATGTTTTCTCAGTCATGCAAGTATAATGCTGTAAGTGGCTCTTCTAAGTGTGGACCATCACTTGGCCATACTCTGATGTGCTTCATGGGAAATTCATAAAATTTTTCCAGTGCTTGCTGATTGGAGTGCATTGCTCAGTGTTCAGTCTTTCAGATCCAGCAGGCCACTGATGAGGCTTCCATCTTTGTGACTGAACATAATGATGATTAGTGGTGTTTCCTCAGGCATTGAGGCTCCGCTAAATGGAGACATACTACAGCGTGGCACCACTAATGTTAACCAAGTCTTGAACTGATGCTCTAGTGATGAGCCGCATTTCAAACCGGCGGGAGATGAGAGGGCAGATTCTCAGAAATGCCTCTGATCTGGATGAGGATAGCATTCTGCATTCTCCGGAACATCAGAGCCTCTGCAATCCAGATGAACAATTAGACAAATTAGAGAGCGAGAGAAAGAGAAGTGTGCATTAAATGAGTTTGTGGCACAAATATGCATGTTTGTTACTAATAACTAAATCATGTACTGCATGCAATATGATATTGCGGATAAACAAGTGGCAACTCAAAATGCAAAAGCTTAATGCAAATTAATTGAGCATATATTTTTTTTAGGTATGGAAATTTATAAGCGATGGAAATATCCTGTTCTTTTGAACTTTCTATTAATCAAGAATCCTGTAAAAAGTGTTGAATGTGTGTGTCTGCATATGTGTATATGTATATATATACACACACATCAAAAATTTGGAATATTTTATTTAATGTTTATTTAATGTTTTGAAAAGACTTTACAATTATATGCATATTTACGAATTATAATAATTTATTATTATTATTATTATTATTATTTTGGAAATACACTAATATGCCTGTGCATTATATAGATAGATAGAATCCAAGTCTTTATCAAATATGTTGAAAGCTGAGCGGTTGTAGTACATATTGATTTGGCTGTTTCCAAAAGAGCATGCTGCTGTTTTATGAATCAACCTGTGTGTATCTTAATGGTTCTGCTCATATACAGCATTGCAACCTGCTAGTCGAAGGCTCCCATTCCCCTGCATAGGTTAAATTCCAGAGGTTGGAATCTTGGCAAAGTTTTACCACCTTTTCCTGGTGGCCAGCAGTGCTTGACAAAAAATGGCTATAAAACTAACCCCACCTATCTCTCTCTCTCTCTCATATACACTCTCAGCAGTATCCTTCATTGCCCATGGCACAGGAAGCGTTCGGTAGGTAAACCGAAGAGTCTGTGTGGGCCAGGAGGACCTCACGGAAAGCAGCCTGCCTGTCCCTGTCTCTCTCTGCAGGCAGCCATGTTTAACAGTCTCTTCCCTGAAGTCATTACCCAAATTTGATGAGGAGCTGTCTGGCAAATCTCTAAACTGGTAATTAATTAGATGTTTTCATGTGCCCCAGATGACTTAGAAACTCTTAATAAAATGATCTGACACATATAAGTCATTTTATATTGTTTAAAATGTTCAGAATGTTCTGGTTTGTGGTGTAGGGCATTTCATTTTATAGGTTTGCAAACTATAGTAAAGGTTTATATATAATAAAGCATTAAGGAAAATAATTACACATAAAACAATTGGTGGTGAAATAGTTTTGACTCATAAAAGTTTAGTTTCACAAATATTTACATAGAAACAGTAAGTAACACATTTAATTAAATGTGATTTTTTTTTTTTGTAGTTTATTGAAGTAGAAAGAATGCCATAGCCTATTAGGTACTTGTTATTTATTATAATTTTATTTTTTATTTTTTTTAATTCAGTGAATTGTATATTTTATAAATTCATTATTAGTTTTTTTTCTGGATTTACAAAAAGGGAAAATATCCATACGATTATTTAACAAATGAACAAGTCTCAATGCATCAATGCAAAACTACCTCACATCATGTAACATTTTTTTAAAGACTTACATTTTTAAAAGTAATGTTGTAAAATGGATAATTCCAGCATTTTAAATGCGATTAGATTAGCCACTTTCGATACCACTGAAGTTAAGAATTCAAGTTGCAAATTACGTGTTCTCTTCTTCACATTAAACCCCTTTAATAACCAGTTCTTCCCTGTTTTGACGCTGTAGCATTTCTCTGCCAGTTCACATATTTCTACCATGTATACCTTCATATCGCAAACCCTTAGTTAAGGCTTTCAAAGATTCAGTCTACATGCACAAAGAGTGATTGCCTCATCCACTGCATTCCACATGTGAAAGCAGAGAATGAGGGAAAGAGAGGGATGGTTAAGAAACAAACCGCTGAGGATTTACAGATAAAGAGAGTCATTATTCGGACAGCAGAGAATTTTAGTGTTCTCATTAGCTCAGAACACATGTCAGATCTGTACTGATTAGTCTCTCCATCTTCCTGCAAGTCAAAAGAATCTGACCAACCACAACGCCGCATTTCTCCAGCCCACCGCAGATTTCTGAGGACTGTCCATGCCTACAGACTTTTTTTATCCTTTTCATTTCTCTTGCCTTTTTCTCTGCTGTTCTACATTTATTTGACCTAATAGTGCATATTTAAATGAACAGCAGTATGTGTACTTCAAATCTCATTAACATATGCATACAGTATATGGTACATCAAGAACATCAGTGACATTAATAAAGAGACTAACAATTATTACCGTCGAACCTGGTGGAGTTGCGTCATTTTTAAATATATGCAAAGGAAAATGTAAGTGAATTACTGTTGGTGCTCCTCATGTGACCATCAAAAATGACCAAACCTTTTTTTTTTCTTCAATAAAATTAATGTATCGTATATTAGTTTGATAATGTTTTTTTATTTAATATATATATATATATTTTTTTTATTGTACTAACTTAAAAACTACTATTTTTGCAGTAGTCGTAATCCTTTTATTACAGGTTATCCGCTTTTTGAGCATAAGCCTGAAAATAAAATTTGTCAAATTAAACTGTATTAAATCTTGAATGCTTTGGAACACATACTTAAAGGCAGAGTTCCTTTAAGTTTGGCCTCTTTTTAAAGAATACACTTTGCAGATTATTGCTGAAGTGAAAAAAAAAGTTAAAATGTATTTGTTTTCCGAAACATGTTTTACTCTAAATCTGCTAGAAAATCCATAATTAGTTAGTTAGTTGATATCTCAAAAGTTCACTAAGATTTTGTTTGGGCGCAGTACCAAATGTTTCCACTAGATGAAATTCGTTTCCCATTAATTTCCAATGCAGTCATTTTTGACCATGAGGAGTACAACTGTGGCTATTTTTTCAGGCTAATTTAACCTTTTCGAATTATGTCCATGATTGTTTTTTTTCCACGTAGCAAGTGCTAGAACCTTCACTAAGTTTTGTATCATTCCGATGAAGTAAAAAAAAAATATATATAAAAGTTTTCTGTCAAAAATGACCAAAGAGCTCCAGAGCGTTAAATTGTGATCACACAAAACAACATATACAAGGCTTTCTAAAGGCTTTCTAGTTCAGTCCAAACCCTCCATATATATATAAATATAATACTGGTCCCAAACTTTTTAATAAAGAATATAAGAATATGTTCTGTTATCACACACTGCTCTACAAAAACATATACACTCACACACAGACCATTCTTTCTCTGCACTTTTATTTCTGAGGTGAAATGAAACGAAGTTTCAGGGAACAATTAGAGATGAAAAAAAAACAAACTGTAATAATAGAGTGCATTCTGCTATCACTTCCGCCTTTATACTTAATAATTCTTTGTAAAGAGAGAAGCCACGCTTGGGGGGATAGTGCAGCTCTCTCCTTGATTGCTTTTGTTCTTCTACAGTAGTTCTCCCTGCCCCCGTCAGCCTTTCGTTATGTGAGCTTCTCTTTTTCTTTCCTCTCAGAAGGTAATCTGACTTTGATAACAAACTCTAAAGGTCACACCGGAATTTTTTTAGGTACGAACAGGAGGTTTGCCTTCAGATAAAAGAAAGTCAAGGGACGTCGGTCGTCACAGATCTAATGTTCATGTGCTCAGCTCACATTTGACGGTTGTTTCCCAGCTAGAATGAACAAATGATTTGACCCAGTTTCAAAGAACGCTGAAAAGAAATGGCTCTCTAATGACAGTGACCTCAGCACCAGACTTACTTTATCGCTAGACATCACTGCTCACTTCCTGCACCAGTCAGATGTAACACAAAACTGAGAGATGGCGGGGTTATAGCTGAACTCCTGTTAGAAGAGTGGCGGAACTGTTGTTGACTCTATCTCTCATCACTGGATCTTGATGTATGTAAAATACAATGCTGTAAAGGGAGCATGAGGTCATCATGCTTGCTTTTGATGGACCAAAAGCATGGAGGACTCAATGATTTTTGAAAGCTTATTACTGTATGGCCTAAAATATTTTAGTTGTAAGAAAAAGTTTTACCAAAAACTGAAAATGACACAACAAAGGCGTTTTGGGAGCCTGAAAACAAACTTACCAATAACAATACCATTATCATCTTTGTGTTAACTACGAAAACCCAAATTTGTGAAAATGGTGACGTCACACGCATGCATATTATGTGTTCAGTCTATAGGAATGCGTATGTGCGCAGGCTCGTAGTGTTTCTTTACAAAGTGACATTGTCAACTACTGGCCTGGCATGCATAATACAGAATATGCAAAAACTTTTCAAAAATGTAAAGGGAAAACGTTTTTAGTCATGTAAGCATAATATCATAAACATGATTAATATCAACACTCCCAGTTTCTGTTAATAAAAACAAAACAAGCAGCATTGTCATAATTAGAGCAAACATATCTTAGGAGATATCTTAGATAATATGCGGGGACTTTGAGTTTTAAACTAATATTTAAACCCATTGTATTTTTTAATACAATGAAAGTGAATTGGGACAAAAATCATAAAAACAAAAAAAAGAAAATCACAACTGAAGTATCATAAAAGCAGTTTTTACAACTCAGGTCTTACATTCCAAATCCCCAGAGGCCATATGATAGACTTTTACAGTGCTTTTTGTCATTTTTACACCTTGAAAACATTTGTCCCCATTTACATTCATTGTGTTTCAATAAACCTTCCTATAAATGTATCTTTATGTGTTCCATGGAAGACGGAAAATCAAAAATGATAACAGAATTTCATTTTGGGGGGAACTCAAACTCAAATAGTGGAGCGTTGCTTTAGCAAGGCCAAGGTCAAGGTATGTTTTTTTCATTTATCCTTTATTTAACCAAGATAAATAAAATCAAACCCATGACCTTGATGTTGCTAAAGCACTGCTCTACTGTTTAAGCTTGAGTTCATCCAGGGAATGCATGAATTAATTAAAAAAATGTATACCTTCAATGAAATGTAAGTCACTTTGGATAAAAGCACCTGCCAAATGCAGACATGTAAAGTAAGTCAGCCAGCAAACTTTAGCCTTTAAGACCAGAAACTATTTCACAAAATATTCTCATTAATATTTAGGGACACTCTTTAAAGTGCTTTGAAAATGTTCTAGTGGGAATAATTGACCCTTTCTCTGTGGGTGGGTGGTGATAAAATTGTCCTTGAAGCTGAAAGTACCCATTTACACTCCAAATCTTGTCATAAAGAGTTTAAGGTTGCTGATATTGTTTCATTTCTGGCACATAGGAATCACATGGAAATATTGCAGTTTGGGGAAAATCCGCCCTGTTGAGAAAAGTGACAGCCCAAGGACGTGTTCTGGAGGCCTTCAAATGGTCTGGGGAGAAACAAAAGTGCTAAAACCAACCTTATCAAACCAGGTAAGTTCATATATAGCATTATTCGAGTCCAAATTAAGTCAAATAAGTAGTAATTTTTGGGTCGTCACCAATTTCTTCCCAGTCCAACTTATTCACTTTATTCCCATTCCTAGTCTTTACATAAAACGTCTCCATTTATCTGCTGCATTTGAATTTAATAGTCCCTGATATTTTGATATGCCATTGATCATTTACTGAGGTTTATTTGTGGCTAAAATGAGGCTTAAGTAGCTCATAGGCTAAATTTGCCAGCTGATCTCTAAAGATGCAAGTCTTTCGAAGAAAAAATGACTTCATTATTGTACAGCTTGAAGTAAATCCATGATGCGAGGACACATATCACCACTTCAACAATGTAAGATGGGGTAAGAAGGAGTGTTATTCTTGGCCTCTTCTGCCATTCGGTTCATGGAACTAAGAAAATGTATGTCTGAAAAAGATGGTTGAGGCTTAAACATTAAAGTAATTAGACTCAACAGCAGCATAGGAGAGAGAGGAAGACGTGATTGTAAATCTTTAGCACGGCCAAGTTTGTGACAGAGGAGGATAAGAGATGTCCAGAGAGAAGATGAAGAGATTAATTTGGCCACTGCACTTCACTGCAGGGATTCATGGAAGCAGTTGTTCCCAAGTGCTTCCCGGCTCTTTAGGTTTCAATGTTCTTGATTGCAGCGGGATGTGAGCTGAACTGGATGAAGCTGCAGGATGACTCATCTTTTGGACCAGGTTTTTAAAGCCCATCCACAATTAGTCAGGGGTATTAGTCAGCCCCGTGTTCTCAAGTACAGGTGGTCGTGTTAATCGGACCGGCATGCTAATTGGAATGCATCTGTCCTTGTAATCAAGGGCAGCTACCTGGATAACAGCAATAGACATGCCAGCTATAGGGAGGTGCTTAGTAAAACATTTAATGGGTCACAAGAAAGCAACAGACCATTGCCCCAACACACCACCTTTTTTCAATCTGCAGAAGAGCCAAAAAAGCCTTGCACTTTCTTAGTGGAGTCCACTTTTTGGAAAATCCAGCCATCTTTGCTGTCAGCGCACACGGACAGCCACATTTTTTAACCTCCTAAATTAATCAGTGTGTTTGAGCTACCAGGAGTAAGCCAAGGCACTAAAAAGCCACTGAATTTTTTATTTAGTTTTTATTTTACGTTTTATTTAATTAGATATGTTTGTATAGTTTTATTTAATCTTTATCTTTTTTTTTGTTCTATTTTTTATTTTATTTGTTTATTTTTGTAATCAATATATTTTTTTTAATTTACATACATTTTTATTCGTTTTCACTCAGTGACAATGTTACATTTCTCAGGGCCATATAAGGTTATCGTTATCTAGTGTCTTTTTTCTATTTGATTAATTTTCCTATTTTATTATATTTAAGTTGTTTAAGATATTTTATATCTAAAATGTTGTCTTTTTTTAGTTCATTGTGGAGTCACGAAAATGAATTTTACTTCAATCCAATTATATTTTATTCTTATTTTTGTAAATGTTTCATTTAGCTTAAATTACGCTGCTGAAGGTTTCTTTGTAATCGCCCACATGTGCTGATTTCAGGGGCCCCGTCTCTGTTTTAATCAGGGATGGGAAGGTGGGCGAGAGGCCTGGATGCTGGTGAGCTTTGAGGGGGCTTCTGGATCCGGTTGTGGGCCTCTATTGATGAAGACTTTGATCCGTTGTGCTCAGTTCCCTCTTTAGAGCGCATGTGTTAGAGATATTAGTAGAATAACATGCCATTTATAATTACATTAACTGAACAGTAGCTGAAGGAAGTCTCAAAGGTAACATTTCTTAAACTCACATTACATGTGTTGCTGTTACAACATGTTGTATTAACAATAGCTGTTTCCTTCGTACGTTCACAAGCTCTCGCTCCAGGAGTTTCTTTGACATCTGGGACGTTTTTGGCCCTGACTTTTCCAGGCTAATCGTGCCTTACCTAACGACCTGTCACTATCTGATCTAAGTCATTGATTTTAGTGATGAATTATGGTAGTTTTTGAAAAATGAGGAAAGGATCTGAAGATTACTAGATTAATTTCCATCATGCTTCCAGCTCCGCCTGGCCTGAGACCTGTGCTTCAGTTGGAATGGACACTCATAAATAAGGCTATTACTGCAATCAGAGGGAAATATGAAAAAGGTGGACTTTCATCTGTTAAATATTAGTATAGGAAAGCTTTCATTATGAGGGGAAAATAATCCAGAATTGAGGGTCTCTCTAATAGGCAGAGAGATCCCTGGCTCACTGTAGATCCATCATCGAATTTGCTAGTAATGTATTTATAGTTATAGAAGATTTTGGAATGCAAAAGGTTTCTCTGCTTTTTCTCACTTTGATCTTAATGTGTTCCTACTTTGTGAACTCATTCTACAGCTCTACAGGTTTTGCTGGGACTATTTCATCACTATTACTCACCTGTTTTAGTGCAATTTTTCCCTCCTTAATTCAGATCATTTTACTTTCACAAATACACAGTAGCCCCAATTTTTTATTTCATTTATTTATTTATTTTTTGGACACTTAAGCCACACTTGTAATAAATGTATTGTTTAAATACAACTTAATGCATCCACGAAAAATGAACTTGGTTTGCGGGAGGATTTTGTTTCAACCTGTGGACAACCGTGGCAGCAGTATAAAAGTAGTCCAATTCCACGAGAAAACTGTGAACTTAGCAACACTGATGAATACACTAAACCCTTGAATGTTTGTGCAGACCATTCTTAGGGACAAATGAAGCATTCTTAGGCACATTAATTGACTTATTCCAGCATTTACTTTTGTTATAACTGGATAAGGTCATAGAGAAGAAAGGGCGACAGAGCAAAGAAAGAATATTTGGCACTTGCCTGACCTATAATTGAAATTTTGACTGATATCCACACTAATGCCCTGTGTCTCAGTTTTTGCACAATTGGAAAAAAAATGTATGGTTTTATTAATTATCTTATGCTGTTTGCCCTCAAGCAATGTGTTTCATAGGACAAGTATTGTGTTATCCCCAAGTTACTGAGACATGTCATAATGTTTTTTCTGTTTTTTGTTTTTTTCCTTCTCAGTTTGCCGTGTACATTTGGTATTGATTTTCAGGAAATGGGCTTACTTCTGTTTGCTAGACAAGGATATTACTATGAGAATAATGTGAACCTAGCCAGATGATCTGCTCAAGCGTTTACCCAAACAAAGACGATGAATGCGTCGGTAAATCAGTGGCTCTTTGGCTTGAGCTCTCTGACCACCAGCCGCATCCAGTAGACTCAATTACCAATGTGGAGACACAAAAATGGTAGCGTGATCTAATGCTGGCCTGACAATAAATCAGACCATGTTGAGTTTCCAGCTAGTCCTTCACTAAATGAGTTTATCAGCATCTCAAAATTAGTGAGGGGTCGTGCGAAGGATCTTCTGCTATTTTATGAAATAGTCCATATAAGGTTTATCAGTCTTTCACCTAATTCAGATTTATGCAATGTTGATTTGAGAACAGACAAGAAAAAAAAAACTCCTGTTAAAAATAGAGAACGAATAAATTTCTCTAGTAGCACTCCCACATTCCAGCTGTTGCCATTAAAAAATAATTTACCATTAGTTTACCACGATTTGTTGCAGCTCTCCAGAGAGGAGCCATGGAAAACATCAGTAGAAGAACATCTCGGGGTGACATCCCTGTGGACCCCAGAGTCAGGGTGACCATAAAGATACCCCCGTGTTTCACCCCCATGTCCTGATGGCGAGAGGTCAGGGGTCATGAGGAGCATGGATATCTCCATTCCCAGAGGGACTGAAGGGTAATGGAATGGCAGATTCAGGCCAAATGGAGCAATTTGCGCTTGTCCCATCTGAACATGGAAGAATAGAGAAAGAGATGAATTTGAAGTGGAGGTAAGCACTGGAATGGTCCGATCTGAAGATTTGCCACAGACTGCTATAATGTCAAACACTGAACACATTAAAATGCATGATATACACACACACACACACACACATATATATATATATATATATATGCTGCCCTAATATTTATCGTGCAGCCCTAATATTTATAGTATACAATATTTCTACTTGGCTGTTTTATTTACTTATTTATTTATTTATTTATTTGCTCAAATTCCACATGAAATATTTTCACTGTATTTGTCTGTATATTTGCTGGTTATAAGGCACAGTGTGGTTGTAATTTACTTGCTCTCTACAGTTTTGCGTATGTGTGTGTTTGTGAGTGTGAGCAGTGGTTTGCAAATGGTTTTGCTTCAGGACTGAACCTAACATACTGTACATGTATTGATATTTCCAATAACCCAGCATTAGGCTAAATTTCAAGCATAACGTAGAATGCGTAGAAAAATTCCCTTCTGTCCACAGACTAAACAGACCTGTGACCCATTTTTGTGTCATGACCCACCAGTTAAGAAGCACTGCAGAGTGTTATTGGCTGTTTGCCATGATCAGTGTACTGTCTGGTCTGGTTATGGGCTCTTCACCTGTCATTCTGTCATCCTGGATGATAGACCCCTCCCACTTATAGGCCCAGTCTGTCACTGGGACAGACGTTTACTTACCCCTACAATTGCTGTTTGAGGATTGTGTTTGATAGAGTTAACATGTTCAAACGTGCTAGTTCTTCAGTTTAAGTCATGCGTGCCTACGTTAAAACATTGGTGTGTGTGTGAGTCTGAACAAATGCTGAGTGTGCAAATAAACGTTATATGACTGACAGCATGTGTTAGGGACAGCAGAGGTCTGGATGTGCTGTCTGACTCTGTTGTTAAGCAGATGCGTTGATCTCCAAGCTGATTTTTCCTCCCAACCTCCTTCAGGCAATATAACAATAGAGCCAGGAGCCCTCTTCACCCCTCAGACAGCCCAACATCCAGATAACCTACTTACAGTGCTTCATCCCACATGGTAATGGCTGTTTTATGGCCATTATCAAGCCGTTGTGATCCCTTTGTGTGGCTCTTTATGGTTTTGTCAACTTTTACAGTATGCAGAGAGTCTGGTATTTGCGTTGTGAGTATCTTCAGAGATTTCCCTTCATCTCCCCTACCTCCCTATCCGTCTGCACGTCTGTCTTCACATTAATGAAAACTGTCAGCTACCAGCATCTGTAGGCCCAACAAATATGATGTAATGTTTCTTTCCATTTATTTCATACCACAAATTATACGTAGCGTATTAAATGTGATGTTTGTTTCCATTTTACTCCTTGAGGAGATTTTTGTGGCGCTAACAGTAATTAACAGTTAGTATTCTGTCTTTTCTCATTAGTTTTAAAATCTGATTCTTGAATACTGGAACAAAACAGGCTATAAGACTGAAGACATTAAAGGATCAAGGAATAGGTTTTGGATGGCATTCACATACCATTTGGGAGCTTCTCCTGCTTCTTACATTTTTTATAATCACAAACATTCATAAAATGTGTATTTTCTTGCCAGTGACTCAATATGTGTCAACACATACAAAAATATACAAAAATAATAACTCATCTTTTACAAAAATTGGCTAATCTTCACTTGATTAAACCAATGATTTGAAAAACAGGATTTATTTATTTATTTACTCATTTTAAATTTAATTTGTAACATTTATTTATGAAAGTTTTACTACTAATTGGACCTGCTTAAAATAAGAGAAATATTCAACAAAAAAAAAACAAAAAACAAACAAACAAACAAACAAAAAAATATATATATATGGAAAATGTAATGCATGATAAAAACAATTATTTGAATTATTTTATGACAAATATGTAGGGACACAGCTGTGAGAGGATATAATATATATATATATATATATATATATATA
>NW_015640493.1:728979-731997 GCF_001515625.1 Sinocyclocheilus rhinocerous
TAGATAGATAGATAGATAGATAGATAGACATATATTTAAAAAAAATTAAATTAAAGAAAAAGATCAAATCAAATGGTTCATTTGTGTTAAAAACATTATAATGATCTGATTATATCATAGTAGAATTGTTGTTATGGCAACATTTAATGTCAATGTCAATGTCAATTTGATTTCTATAGCACAACTAAACACAACAACAGCTAAACTAATGACGGGTAAACTTGTCAGGATTTTGTCAGGATTCAGTGGTAGATAAGAGGATTCAACTGACCAAAAGCAACCTTTTTATAATATATAAAGACTGATGCTTATTTTTGTGTCTCAACTCAAAATCAAAACTCTGCCTTCCAGCTTTCCCACATCAAGTGCATTCAAATGAGCCACAGTGAAAGAGGGGCTGCTGGGATGTATTGATGCCCAGGTGATGAAGCTGATCCTGGGGGGATAGAAAGATAGATCCGCTTTATCTGCTCTCCCCTCCAGCGCCACTAACCGCAATCAGAACCACCATGAGCTGCTTCAACTCTGGAAGAGCAATGAGACCCCAGAGACCAACCATGCTAGGGCTTTGATCTGAGAAAGAGAGAGAGAGACAGAGAGAGGGAAGGCCCTCGTATTGCCCTGGCCTTTTAGGAGAGGTCATAAAAACTGTCTCCATTAGGCAGACGCTTCAATCTCGGCACCAATATTTCCTTTACAGGCCTTCATCAGTGAGATCATTCTAGACTGAGTGTCTCTGTTTGGCTGTTTCTTGCATTTGAGACACAGTTACTAAAGTTTGCACGATTTCCATTAAAGCATTGTTAAAACGTGCTTAAAGCTCAGGGATGCAATCTGAGCTGGCAAAAAGCAAATTAGATGAAAAGCACAAATATTCTTCATGCACATATAATAGCCTTTGTGACAATATATTCAGGCTGAAAGGATGAGCATGATGAAACGACAGTCTGACTTCCATCAGGGCTCTGATAGATCACATCAGCACTGGACTGCAAGCAGGTATCGATCAGTCTGGAAGAGTGTGAGTGTGTGTGTGTGTGTGTTGGGGTTGTTTGAGTGGCACTATGGGTCTATACCTTGTAATATCGCCCAGTATGAGGCCTGTCTGTGTGCTGCGGTCTGCAAGACTCCCCACCATGGTGTTCAACAAGGCATGAGAGTTCATGTATTGCTCAAATAGAGAGACTCTCAGAGACTAGCAGTGTGTGTGTGCTTGCGTGTGTGTTCATTGTTCTTTTTTCTAGGTGTATAGCTTAATTTCTGTTTCCTTTCTCAGAGTTCATTGTTCTTTGGTGTATAGATTTCTGCTTCCTTTCTCAGGGGTGTTTATAACAGAAATTACAGCAGTACATGTTTGAGCTTGTATGTTAGTGTGTATAAGCTCTGAATTTCTCTAATTGCACTTAAATATGTGTCTTGTAAGTTTTAGCTTGTGTTGCAATGATTGTGAAAGTATTATGGAATACTTGACTCTGATTGATTGATAATATAAATCTGAGGTCAAATATGTAAGGAATAATTAACGATGGGCCGTTCAATTGTTAGAAAAATAATGCACACCAGAGGTAGTAATACAGCCGCAATGCGAAGTGTTGTCAAACTGCTCTGATGGCAGGAAAAATGTTGGTTTGGTCACTGTGTTTGTGGGATTTGGTTTTATCCTTCAACAGTGTTGTAGTAGGCTATAACTTAGTATAATGACGCTAAACCAATTCTGATTTTAATTTGTGACCATTTTACGTTTTGGGTAGATTAGTGGCTAATTTGTAGTATCATTTATAGGTTTTTCCTTCAATCTGCTTACACCCTGTTTATGGGTAGCTTAGGGGTGGGACCGTCATACTTATACCCCCCCCAATAGGCATGTCTTTATATGAATCACACCGTGCAAAATCGCCACCTCATTAAATAGTTACGCTCTCATGAGATCAGGTTGACTAAAGCAAACTGAATAATATATTTCGTAGATTGTTGTGCTAGTGATAACTTCTAGTAGTCATAAGACTCATATGAAATCAGTATTTCAAATCCATTTATTTATATGGAAAGTAGCTGGTAGCTTCATGTTATGTTCCTGATCACTTTGTCAGGGTTTAGGCAAGAACCAGACATGGGTGCCATGTTGGCTAAAAATTTTTTTAATGGGACTGAATTTGTATTTAACGTGATTACAATTTAATAAAAACTTTAGAAATGTATAATTATATAATGTTTCCTTTCCACGGTTATTCAAACAGTGAATAAATTACAGTATCTCACAGAAGTGAGTACACCCCTCACATTTTTGTAAATATTTTATTATATCTTTTCATGTGACAACACTGAAGAAATGACACTTTGTTACAATGTAAAGTAGTGAGTGTACAGCTTGTATAACAGTGTAAATGCGTTTTAGTCAGGCTTTTTAGTCATGCTTTTCAGCTTGCTTTTTTGCCTGCTTTCAAGTCATCACTTTTAGCCATGCGACTTTTTAGTCATAGCTTTGAGCTATGCTTTTTAGTCATCCTCCTTCATCAACTCTAACAGCTGACGACTTTGCCACATTCTTCATTATCTGCTTTCTGTGGGAAAAATGAGAGGGCGAGTTAGTGCTCAGTCACATGGAGGAATCTCCTAGATGGCAGGGCTTGCGTGGCTTATGTAGCCGCCGCCTGATGATATACATGCCAGATTAGCATGTGGCGCTGTAATTCTGCCACAGAGATACACTAAAAATGGAGAAGAAGATTTGGACTATGCGCATAAACCTTGCGCACGTGGAACAATACATTTATTAATCTGTGTTAATGTTAGTTAATAAAAAGACAATCGTTCAGTGTTTGTTCATGTTTTGTTGCTGTTACGTGACGTAGCGGTGTCTGACTAGGGGCGAGACGTGGGCTGATGTCATCGTCGTTTCAGAAAATATACGGATTCGCTGTCCACACGAAAACGCAAGGGCGGCGTTTTCAGATTTATCCACTCTGGCACCCGGTTTCAAGAAATATCGGTTTCACTCTCCCAAAACGCCGGATCCGT
>NW_015640493.1:733982-737501 GCF_001515625.1 Sinocyclocheilus rhinocerous
AGATACACTAAAAATGGAGAAGAAGACTTGGACTATGCGCATAAACCTTGCGCACGTGGAACAATACATTTATTAATCTGTGTTAATGTTAGTTAATAAAAAGACAATCGTTCGGTGTTTGTTCATGTTTTTGTTGCTGTTACGTGACGTAGCGGTGTCTGACTAGGGGCGAGACGTGGGCTGATGTCGTCATGGTTTCAGAAAATATATGGATTCGCTGTCCACACGAAAACGCAAGGGTGGCGTTTTCAGATTTATCCACTCTGGGACCCGGTTTAAAAAAATATCAGTTTCACTCTCCCAAAATGCCGGATCCGTCTGGACGAAACGCCTATACGACACAAAATGTATGCGTATACAGCTAAAAGCGTCTCCGTGTGGACGGGGCCTCAGACTAGGAAAACTATCTCCAGGAACACCCAAATACAGTGTTATCATGGAAAGGGGGTGGAGAAAGAGACAACCCTCCCCCAACAACACAGACACATGTGAGAGGAGCAATCTGAGCTTATCAGCGTCCCGCATAGTCCCTTGAGTCTGATTATTCCCATCTCAGCCCCCTAACTGTATTTTTACTCAGGCCTACAGGATAGACACGTCAAAACATCAAAACATAGTCTAAAGGGGTTAGAAATGAGAGTAAATATGACATTTTTTCCTGACATCTGAGCAGTTTACCTCTTACAGTCTGGAGCCAGTTCAGTCTTGATTTATTGATTGAACATTATATTGCTTCTGTTGTATTGAGTATATATTAAAAGATTAATAATGTCCAGGATTGATCCCGAATGAAATTGTCACGTGAGCATGACGGCTAAACTCATAATACACATTTACACTTGAGGTTTGGGTTATTGGAAATAGTTTTATCACCAAAAATTTATCGTCCGTTTGTATTAGCGTCTCCAGTTTTTAAAGTGCACCAATGCTTTGTTAAACCCCAAGACTTTTCTCAGTGTCTTTATTAGCAAAATGTGTTGGAACAGCAGGATTTTATCTGGGTTAAGCTCTTGGAAAAAACATTGGAATATCAGCATCCCACCTGGCCTCTGAACCTGCTACTTGCTGATGTCATGTCCAATTTCATTGTTCGCTTTCTCTCCCGTTGCCTCTTGAATTGTCCATCTGCTGGAAATATGTCTAGTCACATGGCAAATATACACTACCATTCAAAAGTTTATTTATATAAAATTTCTTTTTTAAAGAAATTCATATTTTTTATTCTGGAGAAGGATGTGTTAAATTGATCAGAAGAGACAGTGAAGACATTTATAATGTTACAAAAGATTATTATTTCAAATAAATGTTGTTCTTCTGAACTAATCTAAGAAAGAATCCTGAAAAACATCCTGAATCCTGAAAAAACAACAACAACATGGTATCATGGTTTCCACAGCAATATTAAGCAGCACAACTGTTTTCAACATCTATAATAATAAGAAATGTTTCTTTAGAATGATTTCTGAAGGGTCATGTGACGCTGAAGACAGGAGTAATAATGCTGAAAATTCAGCTTTGCCATCACAGGAATTAATGAATAAATGACGTTAAAGGGGTCATATGATGCGATTTCAAGTTTTTCTTTCTCTTTGGAGTGTTACAAGCTGTTCGTGAATAGATAAGATCCCTAAAGTTGCAAAGACGAAAGTCTCAAACCCAAAGAGATATTCTTTATAAAAGTTAAGACTCGTCCACGCCCTCCTAAAATGCCTCATTTAAACACGCCCCCACATGTCTATGCCACTGTGTGGAAAGATTTGCATAACACCACCCAAATGTATACGCAAAGAAAGAAGGCATAAATCTGATTCTCGCTGTAGTATTGCTGCCGCCGCCGCCGCCGCCATGTTGTGGAGACACTGTGTGTTTCGTTGTGAAAGCGAAACTACTTTGTTTGGTCTTCCAAAAGAGGACACAACTAGAAATCAGTGGTTAAGTTGTATTTACAACACTGTTCCAGAACAGTTCAAACCAAATATTCAGATGTGTGCATTGCATTTCGGACGAGGACTGTTTCCTGGGAGAGTAGCCTACAGTGTCGGTGTTCCGGTGAATTCAGTTCCCCTGTTTCCCCTTCGGCGTGCATGCTGACCCTATACAGTCTATAATGCTAACAAATGATGCTGATTTCATTACACCAAATACACCAAATAATGTTCTTTTTTAGCACCGTCATATGACCCCTTTAAAATATATTAAAATGATAAAAAAAACAGTTATTTTAAAATATAAAAAATAATATTATATATATATATACACACATACACACAGTGGGTATAGAAAATAATCACCCCCCTTTAAAACAATCACATTTTGTTGCTTTGCAGTCTGAAATGAAGACTGACACAGTTTTTGTTTTATCCAGCTGTATTTACTCAGTGCGCGAATCACTGAGTTGGAAAAAGGATCACTTTTTAGTCCTTGGTAGTGCAACTGAAACAAACAATCAACTATGGGTAAGGTACTGTCGAAAGATCTCCAGGATAAAGTTGTAGACAGGCACAAGTCAGGAGATGGATACAAAAATATTTATTAATGCCTAGAAGCACAGTGAGGTCTATTATTAAGAAGTGGAAGGTATTTGGCACAACACAGACCCTCCCCGCAGTGCTGTCCTGTTATGGGGCTGTTTCTCTGCAGCAGGGATTGGAGCACTTGTCAGGATAGAAGGAAAAATGGATGGGACAAATACGGTCAAATTCTTGAGGAAAATCTGCTGCCCTCTGCCAGAAAGTTGTCAATGGGAAGAAGGTTTACCTTCCAACATGACAATGACCCAAAGCACACAGAAAACTGAGCACACAAACTTAACTGAACTTGAGCAGTTCTGCAAAGAAGAGTGGGCAAATATTCTAGATGTGCAAAGTTAGTAGAGACATATCCCAACAGACTAAAGGCTGTAATTAAAGCAAAAGTTAGTTCAACAAAATACTGACAGACTCTTTTCCAACTCAGTGATTTTTTTATTTTATTTATTTATTTATTTCATGGCATGTTGGTGTTATATCTTTCACTTGAATGCTATATGTTGCACTGAATAAATACAGCTGGATAAAACAAAAACTGTGTCCGTCTTCATTTCAGGCTGCAAAGCCGTCTAATATATTCTGATTTACTTCTATATATTCAGACTTACGACTATATATTCTGATTTACATTTATATATTCCGATTTATAAAAAACATATTCTGATTTACTTCTATATTTTCACAATTTACATTTATATATTCAGACTTTATATAGTTATTTCCTGTTTGGCACTTCATAACGCACACATATGAAAATATATTACTGTGTCCTCACTACTAACTGTGTGTTTAGCCAAGGACTCATGGCATCCTCTGATGTGACCCAAGATAATCATAGACAACTACCTTAAAACAAATGCACACACTCGTACACACTCCATGTGACCCTCTCTCTTGCTGACAGGTCTGTCAATGGCCCACAGATGACCAGCAGGAATGGCTCCCTGTCCTCGTGATGACGCTGTGTGTGTGTGTGTGTATGTGTGTGTGT
>NW_015640493.1:737541-744613 GCF_001515625.1 Sinocyclocheilus rhinocerous
ACCCTGTGTGTGTGTGTGTGTGTGTGTGTGTGTGTGTAAGAAGATGTCCATCCACAAAAGCCCCATCCATGCACTTAATCATGTTCTAGCCACCAGCTAACACAGACTGTCTGGAGAAGGCGCAGGCCAATGTGGACTGTCAGTAATCATCAAGGCATTTAGTCATTCCCTGCCAATTAGTGAAGCATTACCTGCCCCAGGTCAATGGCAGAGGAAATGGCCGGCTGATGAAACCAGAGAGATGTGCACTTCACAGAGGGATCATCTGATGCCACCACTGCTGTACCACTATGCCGGTGCACAGAGGGGTCAGGCCGTATCCTCCATCACCTGTGTGATGCATGTGAATGGAACATGCCTGTCATTGGACGTAAGGGAGCAAATTCATGGAAGTGGATGATGTAATGGAGAACAGAGCAGGTATTCAGGGAAAAGGACAACTTGAAAATACTTCACGAGACCCACTGCTGTACCACTATGCCGGTGCACGGAGGGGTCAGGCCGTATCCTCCATCACCTGTGTGATGCATGTGAATGGAACATGCCTGTCATTGGACGTAAGGGAGCAAATTCATGGAAGTGGATGATGTAATGGAGAACAGAGCAGGTATTCAGGGAAAAGGACAACTTGAAAATACTTCACGAGACTTTAACAAAGATGTTTTTGTGTGTTTAGGGGACAAGGACTATTGAGGAGCTAAGAAACAGAACATGCAGTAGTGTTTTATCGGTTGTGTTTGTGTCTCAGTGTGACTGCCTGGCTGCCCTGTCAGTGACTTTAAGGTTTGTTGGCTAATCAGTCTCATTTTGCCTCATTAGCCGCCTTCGTGGGGCTTCCTTCAAACTGAGATGATGTATGACCAGGCCAAATAGTCTTCTGGCTGCCCTCAGGGGTGAGACAGGAATGAAATATATGTGTGTGTTAAAGGAAAAGGACAGATAGAGCACCATAGGTGTACATACAACTGGTAAAAGGAAATGGCATATTAGGCCTCTTTAGTGTGCAGCCATGTCTCCTAGACTAAAATTAGATTAAAGGACAGAAAATGGAGAATTTAGTTTGACTTTATTTTCTTTCTCTTTCTTTCTTTCTTTCTTTCTTTTAACAAGCTTTATTTACAGCTTTTGGAACAATTGTAATTACCTCTGAAAATAATTTAGATAATAATAGAAATTAATTTTAATAGAAAATTACAATAATTAGTTCTTTTTTTAAATTAAATTTAGATTTTTTTTTATCTTCAACTTTTTATGTAAGGGGTTTTAATGTTTTTCTGCTGAGGACTCACAAATTTAATGATTACCTTACGAGGGATGACTTCCTAAACAAGAAACATTTTAAATTTATTTGTGTAATGCTTTTCACAATAAATAGCATTCCCAACAAGTATTCCAGAGCAGTTGGAAAGTTAACTTTGACACTAAACATATACTTTTATTGTATATTTTATATTATTAAAACATTTTATATATTTTAATTTTTTTATGTTAATTTCATTTTACATTCATTTAATACTTTTCTGCCCTTGTATCTCAAAAGTCTCCACTAGACATCTCAGAATAATGATAATATGCTATTTATATTCATTTTATAGCTCTGTAGTTTTATTGTCAACAATTATCCAGTTTCTTTATTTATATTTTTTGTGTGTCCAATAAAGAGAGCATATTATTATGAATATTATACAAACACACAGCACACAGACATAGTATAGAGAAGTCTCCTTTCTGTTGGAATCAGAAACTGAGACGTCTAGCCCAGCCCAACCCCCAACCCCCCCAAGATTCCAAATTTCATATACCAAGTTCCAAGCCATCTGCATTTTGTCTGATTCACCTCAAAATTTTCCCTAAAATCATTAGCGCTAGTGTAATCTGTTTAACTTGGCAGAGGATTACGAAATGATCCTGGTGATTTTATTAACACAACCTCCCATAGGGAGAGTTTTGTTTTCCTTTGTCTTGTTTGTGTTTGTAACTTGCATGATTTATTTTAATGGCTTTTATCAGCGTTTTATTTCAGCGTGTGTTTTTTTATCCTGAGAGAGGAAGTTATTGAGAGTGATAAAGGCTAATCTGAGCCCCAGATCTCCATTAAACAGCTCTATTTCCTCTCTGAGTGAGTCTGGAAATGGAGCTGCCTCTAAAGAATGCAGTGTGACCTTAAGGGTACTGAAGTGTGTGTGTGTGTGTGTGTGTGTGTGTGTGTGCGTGTTGGTGAACAGGAAAGAGACACGTTTAAACAGCACACAAGAGAGTTTATTACTGCGAAAGGTGTAGTCTGTTGCAAATTAAAAGAGCCATTTGGCATCAGAAATGAGCAGACAAACATATAGTGTCCTCAACAAGATGATACAGTGGCCTTAACACTTTTGGACACTTAAAAATTAACAAATTTTATAGCATGTAAAAATGCATTTGAATTCCTTATGAGCAATATATCTATTCAATAAAGAACAGAAAATCCGTGTTGCACAGTTGCTCTTAGAGAAGGAGAAAGAAATCTGTAACTTTGATGCTCTGGTTACATTCAACATGCTCAGATTGGGTTACGATGCTAACGTGGAAAAGCTCTGGTTGCAGAAAAATTCAGTGGAACCACAGCAGTAACATATATTTACGAGGGGAAAAAACAGGTTATCAGTAGCAGGAGCTCATCTACTAACTGATTCACTATCATCTGCAGATCTGGCAGAAACAAGAGCATGTCGAGGGAAGTAGAAGTGTGGAGCCCTTTGAGGAATCAAATACAGGCCATATCTTTAAATGCGTAACACTACCATAATAGCAGTAAACTACTGTAATACTCCCATATTGTCAATTAAATTCAAACATTTACAACTTGTCTTGAGGCCTCCTGTAAGTTTCAGTCTGTTCCACATACAAAACTAAGTCTCCAGAATTCCTGGAATATAAAGTGCATGGATTACATTGATGGCTTTTTTTTTGAAGTATGTGTGTGTGTGTGTGCACATGCGTCTCAACTATTTTGTTTGCTTTAACAAACATTTACAATCTTCATTCAAACCAGAGAAACTTCTGCTATATTACATATTCAATAAAAGTCTTGTTTCATTGAGCTCAACACATTGACTCTGTTGGGAGACCTTATTAAGTATCATTGTAATCTTTCTTGCCTTAATGAACAAAGAATGTTGTTTTTTTATTTCACCTTTTAATGAGTTTTAACAGTATAACAGTATTGAAGTTGAAAGCTTTTTCCCCTGTATAATATATTGCCGTAAGCATAGAAACACATGAACACACAAAACTAATTTTGCAGAGGCAAATCGAACGGCAGGCTCTCCTGTTTGTGCCATATAGCGTTTTAGTGAGCCCAGAGACTAATGAAGTGCTCCTTTACAGGCAACTGGGGTTTAATTTACCCTCAACCCCCCCAAAACCCCCTGCAGTGACACAGAGCTGGAAAATACTTGATTCACTCGCTTTCTCCAACAAAACAGTTCAATAAGTGTTCACTGCTAATCTGTATTTTTGTCTTGTTTTCCAGCAAAATAACTAAGCATCCTTAAAATAAGTTACATTTACAATATTGCAATACATTTATAAAATAAGACATAAACATTAATCTAAACATGTTTTAGGTTTACACTTAAAACAAGATAAAAAATATATATATAAATTAAATAAAAAAAAAGAATTCAAGATATTCTCTGAAAAACAAGTTTTTCTTTTCTACATTTTTGTTTTAATGATATTTAGGTGTTTTTAAGAATAATTTTTTTTTTTTTTTTCGCAATAGTGTTTTTTTTTCTGCCAAAGCAGAGTATGAATTATTTGCTCAGTTTTAAAATTCTTTCCTACACTCTTGATCATACATAAATCTGCCCACATCTGATTTTTTGTGTCCACACGTTCACATACATACATGATTATATCAGACCATGCATGTCTGTGTATGTATTTAAACATAAAGAAGTTTAAGACTTAATAATTTGGTATATTCCAATAACTAAAACAGGAAATGCAGGAATAAATGCAAGCTTCTCTCAACAGGAAGCTGAATTCAGAATCCTATCAGGCTGGTCTTGTTTATGATTCATGTAACTGTTTCATTTTACATGCATTAGCGTTTAAGGCTTATGAACAATGTGCGCCTTTGTATACAAATCAGAGCTTGTTTATATTATGGCACTGTGCTTCTATGTTATATGAATGTGTGTGCATGAGTGTGTGTGATGTGGGACCATGCAGGAGGTCAGACATGCCAGTGATATCCACATCTGTAGCAGGGCAGCGTGCTCTCGTCGGCAGTGGTCAAAGAGGGCAGCCAGCCAAGAGCTAATCTGCATTAGCAGCACAAAAGATCCGGGGAGGGAACCGCTGTGAAGTTGTGCCTTCATTTACTGGAGATTTATAGAGGCCCAGAATCAGGAGTCAGGACGCCCAGCTTTTTCCCTATCATTGGCTCACATCTAAAGAGCCTTAGTTTTTTTTTTTTTTTTTTTTTCCCTGAAGGACAATCATTTGGAATCAAGCAACCACAAATTTTGGGTGTGTGGGGTTGCTGGAATTCCAGGGCCTAGAATGGGAAAAATTGAGTTTGTGGGGGGATGTATGTGTTTGAGCGCATGCATAGAGAATCATATAGCAGAAATATTGCAGGTTCCAGGGTTTGAACAGCCCCAATGAGCCGTGGACTTCCGAAGCTGGGATATGGAAATGTGGGGAGTCTATTGAAGGCAGAAGGGTCATTGTTTGGGGGGCTGTGATGATATATGTTCTTCACTGCGGCCATTGTGTGTGGCCAAGTACATCAATGCCATCAACTCAGACACACACACACACACACACCCAAAGGGCTGTCACCCCCCATTCACATGATAAAGCTGTTTCCTGCAGACAGATACACACTGCTTGAGTCAGCCCATTTCTTTTTCCTATAGGGTACAAGTTTAGGTCTTTTCTGAGAGGCTCCTACAGTTTAAAGTGTGAATCACTTCCTGTGGGATAGGAACATGGGAATGGCAGGCCTTTAGTGCAGTTTTGTTTGTTGTTTAGGTGGAAAATGAAGCCGTTAAAGCCTGACATGTGAATTAATAGAATAATTAGAAACCATCAATCAGAGGGCAGAAGTCATTGTGTACAACAGTTCTTTCAGGCAAAAGATTTGATGGCTGTGATAATAATGGGGCCTTAGAAATGAATGTATCAAATATGGTCCAGTATGCTTTATAGGATTAAGAACTTTTCCTCATCTTCCATATGAAATTAAAGAGATAGTTCAGCCAAAAATGAAATTCTGTGATCATTTACTCACCCTCTTTATTCCGTCTGCTGTGGAACATGAAAGAAGATATTTAAACATAAATCAGGGTCTAATGTTTTTATCTTTAAAACATCTTCTGCAGAAGAAATAGTCCTATAGGTTTGGAGGGTGAGTAATACAGGGTGAATAAATGATGACAGAATTGTCATTGTTGGGTGAACTATTCCTTTCATTCTGGGAGTCTAGGAAGTGTGTAGAAGCTAGTTTTTTTTTTCATCTTGACTGAATACAAAGCTACCGGTTTAACCGTTAACCTCTCCCTACTATGATCCTTCTAGACATTTACAGAATTCCAGCCATTACTGACCTCAGAGATCAAAGTTTAGGTCTTGAAATAACACAGTCCAGTGGGGCACAGGTGTCCACCTGATCCCAGTGAGGTGGAATGTTGCAAGGTGGACAGATGCAATGTGCTTCAGATAAACTTAACCCAACCCTGATCTCTGGGCGGAAAGTCCAAACAGTGAAATGATTACAGACATTTGTTCAAAGAGTGTGAGGTCAAGTAGGACTTCAAGATGTTAAAAATGGATTTTGCAACCACACAATGTGTGGTGTCCAACCCTGACAACATCAAAGGCTTTGAAATCTGTGTTTATTATCTAAACTGCTCTTAACGGAAATTTAATCTAACAATTGCACAAGTGTGGAACAAAAGAAGATACGGCACAAGCAATACATTTATGTTGTAAATTGCAATTATGCTGCTGCTTGTGTACCATTTATCCTTCTGATACATGTGTTTTTTTTTTATGTAAGCAGAAGAAACTTCAGAAGATATCAATCCCTGCTAGCCTTTTGCAGTTCAAAGCAAACCACCAATTTAATTTGGCTAATTAACTTACATTGTGGAGTCGCCCTCATGCACTGTGGGTGCCATGACCATGAGGCATCATTGATGTGAACATTTCAGCATATCCAATCAAACTCTATAGTATTTTTGTACAGGTTCACATAAATTAGCTAAATTAAGCAGATGCCAACATGAACAGCTTGTGTGACTATGCCTTTATTCTCCCATGAACAAAACTTTGTGAGGTAAAATGAAATATGACTCATTAATAATAATAATAATAATAATAATTATTATTTTTTTTATATATTTTTTTACATTATTAATTATTAAATTTATTTTTTTCTTTGTGCAATTGAGAAATATAATTTTCTCTTTCACTTATGTTGTTATAATAAAATATAACTGTTTGTGCAGAATTTTGGCGCTCAAAGGGGGTCTCGCCCAGGGTGTAATTCAATGTAGAACCGCCACTGCAAATGAGAGAGAGAGAGAGACCGCGAAGCAAGACAATATTGCTCATATATATGATGAATATATATATACAGTGGGTACGGAAAGTATTCAGACCCCCTTAAATTTTTCACTCTTTGTTATATTGCAGCCATTTGCTAAAATCATTTAAGTTAATTTTTTTTCCTCATTAATGTACACACAGCACCCCATATTGACAGAAAAACACAGAATTGTTGACATCTTTGCAGATTTATTAAAAAAGAAAAACTGAAAAATGCTCAGTATTTAGTAGAAGCACCCTCTTGATCTAATACAGCCATGAGTCTTTTTGGGAAAGACGCAACAAGTTTTTCACACCTGGATTTGGCGATCCTCTGCCATTCCTCCTTTACAAAAATCAGTTACAGTGTATATATATATATATATATATACATATATAATTATTAGTTCATTATTAATAAGTTCAATTATCAGATTATAAGAACTTTTTTTTTTTTTTTTTACAATAAAAACTTTGTTTTACTGTGCTGGGT
>NW_015640493.1:744766-752014 GCF_001515625.1 Sinocyclocheilus rhinocerous
ATCCATAAGAAAGAGCTTTAGCACAGAGACATCATTCATTCAGTCCTTTCTCTCAATTTTTTCAACATTTAGCAAGGTTTAGGGACTGTATAGGATGCATTGGAATGCAAAGACAGATAAAAAGAGGCTTCTTCCTCACGGCAGGGGACTGCGAAAGCATACACACATAAGGGCCTTTCGCACCGCGGGAATCTTTTCATAGTACCAGAACTAAAATACAGGGTACACCCCAACCCCCTCCTCACACACACACACACACACACACATACACAATTCCCAACAGAAATGGGTCCTGAACACTGGCGTTCTGAGAGAAAATGGGGGTGGAATGAAATCCAAAGGACTGAAAGAAAGAGAAAGAAGAATGAAAGCAGGAATAAACAATTCTGAAAGTGAAAAGGAAGTTGGAATGAAAGAAGTAAACTGTTTTAAAAGAGAAAAAGAACAAGGTAACGAGAAAAAGACAAGAACAAAAAAGGACCAAAATAGAAAGTGTTTGTGAAAGCCAAAACATTTTGTTTCACATGAATGTTTTCCATCCACTAAATTTCATTACTGTATTTCATTACTGCATGTGGAGCTTCAAACTTCCTTTTCTTTTTGAGGAAGTCAATGAGTATGAGGGTGCACTCATATATTATCAATTATTTTAAATGTGATGATAATTAAAACATGAATGAATGTAATGCTAATCCTCTCTTTTCCCTGTGTTAGTGAGATACAGGTTGCTGAGTAGTACAGCAACGAGCAGAGACTGCCGATGGGCGCTTTGTGCACAGCTCTGAAAAGATCCGCCAGTCTGGGCCGATGGGAGAGAGTTAAAGGGGTCAGAATGGTCAGGCTGGTATAAATACTTCTCATTGTGCACATTAAGGAGATGCTCTCAGCAGGGAGTCTATAAAGCTCCAGAGGCAACACTAACACCCAATGCGGCTGCTTCCCCCCATTCTGGAGAAACACCTCATGTCTAGCTGACAGAAACAAGCTGAGAATGAGGAGATGATGAGTGCATGAAAAAGAAAAAGAGCACTTGCCATAATGTTCCTTGGTTGTTTTCTAATTTATGAATTACGTAATAGAAGTTGCTCCAACTTTGCTTTCTGCTCTACTTTCTGTATGCCTTCATGAATTTGGGGACAAAAAGAACCTAGATAGAAACTTTCATCAGATAGCTGAATCTTACAAAACCTGTGAAGAAAATATTTAATTGTCATATTTCATTTCAAAATAAACCAAAAATAATTGCATAAAATTAAACAAAAATTAAAATGAATGCTGTATATTTAGGCCCATTAATATTGTGATATTTTGTCTTGACAATTAATTAAATCTTATTACGATTAAATAAGAATTCATATATATACTTTAATGTGGGAAAAATGTCATTCTTATATTATCATTACCATGATATATATAAAAAACAGTATTTTTTATATAACAAAAGTATTTTCACATCATATATGTACTGCTTTTATGCTGAATCATTAAACAAATTAAATTAAAACAAGGACAGTGATAGATTTTGTCCACGACCTGTCCCAATCTCTTCAAATCATTCACTTCCTTTCTGCTGTTTGTAAGTAGTGTAACGTTAAAAAATGCAAGAAAGAGGATAGGGTGGTTGATAGAAGTGTGGGCTTTTGTATACAGAGAAATATCTTGGGATACCCCCTCTCAGGAGGATAAGATGGGCAAACATGAAATCAAAGTGAAAAAGCCCCACAAAGGGGTGGCAGTGGAATGATTAGAGGAAGGGGGTGGAGGAGGCTCTTTTTTCCTTGTGGCTCCTTCCCAAAAAGTGCTGGGCCCCACAGTGCCATGAAAATATCTCTTATACAGAAACTGGCTGCTCTGCCTGCCTCAGATTAGGCCCCAAACAGCCCATCAGCCCGAGACGGAGTATATATCTTTTATTTTATTACTCACTCATGCATCAGTTGGCCATGAGATACCCTGGTGGTATCCTGGGTTATTGTTCACAGCTGAGCCAGAGCAAAGAAAATACATGTTTGAACGTAGTCATGTGCATACCACATACATGATGTTCTGCAATACCATATTTAACAAAGACACATCATCCATCATGTGTGGAGCTAAAAGGAGGCTTTATTATCAATAAAAAGAGCATTATAGCGGTTCTTACATCATAGTGAAAGGTCTACATGAAGAGAGATTTCTCACCACATTACAGGATGAATGCAAATAAAGTTAAAACTGAGACTTAGCCCAGAGAAAACATGTTAATCACCACATTCTTGTTCCTCTTTTTCATGCTGACTTAGGGCCAGTCATTTCAATGAAAAATGTAAAACAACAAAGACCTGGTAAAAATCTGGAAACATTCTATTTATTCCTTTTTTTTTTTCTTTTTTTTTTAATAAAATGCTGCTGATAAAACTCAAAATGTGTATCTCTTTCTTAAATAATACAGTTCCATGGTTTATTGAGTCAGTATTAGTAAGTTCAGTAAATGAGTTAGATTAACTTATAAACTGCACCAACTGATTTAAAAGTGTTGTGATTCATTAAAAAGAACAGCATTTCGATCAGGAATCGGACATAGTCGTTACTCGTTACATGGTTTTGATTCGCTAAAAAAAACCCGGCTCCTAAGAGTAATTTACTCGGGAATCGGACTTACTAAAAGAAAGAAAAATACATTTACTAAAAAGAAAATGCTCATTAGCTCAGGATTCGTACATCTCTGGGCGCGCTGTATGTTTCTGATTTACTAAAAACAGAACCGGCTCGCAAGAGTCTTTCACTTTGATTCGAACAAAAGTCCATCACTTGTCGCTCGCGTCGTATCTTGTTGATTCACTAAAAAGAACCGACTTATAAGACTTATTAATTCAAGGAATCATACTTCAGTGGTCGCTCTGTAAATGGCAGAAACATAGTAAGCAAGTACGCGGATTCAAGTTTGACTGGTCGCCAGTGTTGCCAGCTAGACGTACGATAATTATCGTATTTGTACGATAATTATCGTATTTGTACGATAATTTTGACCTCTTTACGATGTACGATCAATAATTTAAAAAATCCCATAATGTACGATAATTTCAGAATTTTGTGACTCTTCAAATGATGGTAGTTGTAATCATAGGGTTTCTATACTCATCCACGAAATCGGCTCATTACAGGCACTATAAATGCGCACGTGCACACCTCAGAGTGTGTTAAGGATTCAGGAGGGTGCCCTGCTTTTAAGCCAACAAGCACTATCTTGCGGTCCATGACGGCAAGAATACGGTGACCGAGAAGTGCAAAGCAAATCACAATTCTGAAAACAAAATAACAAATTACAAACGCAAATGCAAGTCTAAAAAACAAAATAACAATTCAGAAAGCACAACAACAATTCAGAAAACATTATAACAAGTCAGAAAACACAATGACAAATTACTTGATAGTAGAAATCCTGCTATTTTAACATAGTGTAAATAGCATATTGCTAAAAATACTGCTATTTTCACTTAGTGTAAATAGAATCCATTGCTAATACGAGATTTGAAAAGGGAGGAAAAAAAAGTTCGGCAAAAGGCGGGATTGAACCCGGGTCGATCGCATCAAAAAGCCAACGACAAGTGCTTATCCATCTGCACCACTGTAGCTGATGTTTTACAGCCACTTTTAACTAAATGTAAATAGACACCCCGTATTTTTTATTCCATAGTAAGGGCAATTCATACAATAAATTTCACTGTAAAACATCAGCTCCAGTGGCGCAGATGCATAAGCACTTGTCGTTGGCTTTTTGACGCGATCGACCAGGGTTTGATCCCGCCTTTTGCCGAACTTTTTTTTTCTACCTTTTCAAATCTCGTATCACATCGTAAAGGCATTTATTTTCTGTTGTTGTGCTTTCTGAATTATTATTTTGTTTTTTAGACTTGCATTTGCGTTTGTAATTTATTTTGTTTTCAGAATTGTGATTTGTGTTGCACTTCACGGCCACCGTACAAGAACCCCCTCAACATCTCGCAACACGCAGGCTTCCGATGACAGAGACTCACAGGTGGAGTTATTTATCTAGTTTTTTATCTATTGTAGTAATTTGCAGGTTGTGTCAAAAAGTTGTTGGTCTAGATAAATAGCTGTATTCTGTACGTTTGACTCATGTACGATCATTTTCTTCCAAATACGATAATTCTGAGCTTCTGGTACGATACTTGGACATTTCTAATCTGGCAACACTGCTGGTCGCGCTGTATGATTCTTTAAAACAAACGAGTAACATTGGACTACGCTATGATTAGCATTAATGCAGATAGAACGTTAATCGGTTCAGAACCGTCCCATCTAAAATATACAAACAAACAAACAATTTTCATGACGTTCTGTTCTAGTATGTTTTTAAAATGGAATGGAAATGTTTCTGAATACTATCTAGGATCAGGTGCTAACCAGCCAAATCTTGCTGGGTACATATTGCTGTCGGTTATTGTTGTCATGTGGCCACTCAGGTGATGATGGACATGAAACTATGCAAATTCTGATTACTATCCACTGGATGGATTAATTCATTTGAAACCTGGAGTTTCATGGATTATATGCACTTTTGGTTTAATATTGACAAACCTAATTAACCTCAAAGATAGTTTATGGGTTTTTAGAAGAACTGGTCCAATCCAGACCACCCATTTGGAGCAAGCGTTGGGTTTGGCCTTTACAAACATCATGATGGTGAGTTTTGCCCTCTTCCTGTTTCTTTTCCTGTAAAACAACCCAGTCAGAGTGATCTGATTGATTCTGTTTTGTAGTAATCAAACAATAGTTGCTTAAAGAGCTTGTGTTTAATTATTGTGCAGTAATTCAACGTACAATAGGTTGCAAATGTGGATGTAAAATATATGGCATTGCAATATTTAGCCCAGATGATGATGTGAAAGCCAAGCTGTGTGTCTTATGCGTCTATGATTGAGCTTTGTTTTTTCATGAGCCCCCAGGTTGTTCCTTTGTAGACCCTTGGCCCAAAACGTCTTACAATAAAGATATGTCATGCACCAAAAAAGGATAGTTTTTTCAAAGGCAGTGGTGCTTACTTTTTTTTTTAAAGGGACCTGGCACATGCATTTCCCAATGTCAGGAGATTGATATCATAGGTAATATACTGGCTATGAGGTGAAAGGACAATTTATGGTTAATGCAGTTAAATCAGCCAGGTCGTTACCATCACCTGGGCCGTTTTCCATGTTTTCTGAGAGAGAGGGTGAGAAGTTTGGGTGGAAAATGCTGAGACCTGGTTTTGCTTGGGCCAGTAGAACCTTATTTTTTTGAAAGGCAGTGGAGGTACCATCTGCTCCCTAAATCTTCTATCCCATAACCACTATGAAATAATCCCCTGACAGCTTCCCAAACTGGGAGAGGGGGTGGGATGCAGTAGGGTAGCCAAAGCCGCCTTTGTTCACCCTAGTCGACCGACTGACATTGAGTCTGTTAAGCAAGACTGAATTATTTGCAAATCTGTTGGCAGACCTTGTTTTTTTAATTATTGCATTGGTTGTGAATGTGTTTATGCATCAGTTGCATGTGTAAAAGTCTGCAATTTTCTGTGCTTTTATGAATGTTTAGGCTATTCTCTGCACACCTGATTCACATCAGTGAGCGCATATGACGGCTACGACTGGCACATTTCAGGTGCCCATGCGTTCGAGTACAGTAGGTTTTTCCTATTGATGCTGATGTCACACATTAGGTCATAGCAGCGTGAGGGTCCTGTGGGATTGTACTGCTCAAAATTGCACCAATTAATGTCACATGTTCACAGACTGATCGTCTGTTTGTTTAGTGGTAGTCTCACTGCACAGGAAACATGATTTTAAACTGACCTGTGTGTTTTCCCAAGTGATTCTGATGTCACTGTCTGCAAAAGGAGTGATTAATGTCTGCATTCACAAACTCAAGAGGAAAAACAGAGAGAATGGGGGACTTATTGAGAGAGAAAAAAAAATAGGGAGAAGGATCCAAATCTGTAATTGAACAACGCATGGTGAATCACTGTCAAATGCTCTCGAACTGGATATTAAGCTCTATTCACATGCTGAGTGTGTGTTTTTGCATTTTCTATGCCTTTTACTGTAAGATGTATAAAAGACTTGATTTGTAAAGGAATGAAGGCAATTGCAAATAATGTTGTTGGAAAAGCTCATTTATCTTAAGCATACTGACATTCTCCTTTCTTCTTGTTAAGGAGTTTAGTTGCAAGGAGATTAAGAACTGAAGAGTTGGTTAGAGATTTGATCTCTTTTATAGAAAAAGATTATACATAAATTTTATTTTTTATTGTTATTTTTTATTTTTTGAAGAAAACATTATTTATTTTTTAAATATTTAGAATTTGGATTTTTTGCAAGTATAAAAATGCAAAGTATATATGTGACCCTGGACCACAAAACTATATATATATATATATATATATATATATATATGACAGTGATACTGGGCCAGTTGTCTTAAAGGAATATTCCAAGTTCAATACACACTCTAAAAAATATATCCTTTAAAATAGGGCACAATGTATTGTATTAAAACGAAGGAATTTTCTGTATATTTTATCTTTTTTTATTTTTTATTTATTTATTTTTTTTACAGGCGTTTTACCTGTATTTTGAATTTTGCAAGAGATTTGATCTCTTTTATAGAAAAAGATTATACATAAATTTTATTTTTTATTGTTATTTTTTATTTTTTGAAGAAAACATTATTTATTTTTTAAATATTTAGAATTTGGATTTTTTGCAAGTATAAAACTGCAAAGTGCACTTCATTACATTGTGTTTTAGAGTTAATATAAATGTCTGTAAAATTAATGGATAATGTCCTGGTAGAAAATTACCAGTATTTTCCTTTTATTTTTCTTTCTTTTTTTTTTTAAGTGCAGGTAAGGCTCAATTGACAGCATTTGTGGCATAATGTTGATTACTACAAAAAAATTTGACAAGCGGTGTCAGTTGAACTTAACTTGTATTAAACATGGAACATAAACTTCTCTTCTCTTCTCTTCTCTTCTCTCATTGTAAATAGAATCCTCGTCATTGAACTGCTCATTTCAAGGACACTCAAATGATTCGAAGGCATCATTACAGTTAAGAGTGTGTGTTAAGAGCATCTGTAGTGGTAAAACGAGGAGCGAGGCTTCCGCCACTTAACACTTCAGCCAATCAGACGTCCTGTCAAGCACATGAGGGGAAGTGTCAAGGTATTTGTGCTGTGATTAACATAAGTGCTTTCCTCAGTTCCAGCACT
>NW_015640493.1:762403-766138 GCF_001515625.1 Sinocyclocheilus rhinocerous
GGTTATTCTATGGGTGTTCGATGAAGAGATTTTGTAAATGTCCTACCATAAACATATCAAAACTTAATTTTTGATTAGTAATATGTATTGCTGAGGACTTCATTTGGATAATTTTAAAGGCGAGTTTCTCAATATTTTGATTTTTTTTGCACCCTCAGATTCCAGATATTTCTCTCATTGTAAATAGAATCCTCGTCATTGAACTGCTCATTTCAAGGACACTCAAATGATTCGAAGGCATCATTACAGTTAAGAGTGTGTGTTAAGAGCATCTGTAGTGGTAAAACGAGGAGCGAGGCTTCCGCCACTTAACACTTCAGCCAATCAGACGTCCTGTCAAGCACATGAGGGGAAGTGTCAAGGTATTTGTGCTGTGATTAACATAAGTGCTTTCCTCAGTTCCAGCACTGGTATAACTAATTAAAAAAAGCCAATTATCCCACTCAGACTGGATTTCCGAGAGACACGTCCCAAAGGTTAACAGGCAGCTTTAATCTGTTTTCACCAAGCTCCCTGGCTCAGACTGACTGTATCTAACAACCACACAGCAAGCATTTATCACAGCATCTGATCCCAAAGGGACACACACTGCTCCTATTGGTTGAACAGCTCATGCTTTCCTCAGTTCCAGCACTAGTATAACTAATAAAAAAAAGCCAATTATCCCACTCAGACTGGATTTCCAAGAGACACGTCCCAAAGGTTAACAGGCAGCTTTAATCTGTTTTCACCAAGCTCCCTGGCTCAGACTGACTGTATCTAACAACCACACAGCAAGCATTTATCACAGCATCTGATCCCAAAGGGACACACACTGCTCCTATTGGTTGAACAGCTCATGAATAAACAGTAGCAAGGATATATTTCATCTAGGTTTAGGTATTACACATTTTACTTTGAATCATAAGGATTTGTCAAGCGTGTGCTCTGCTAGATAAATGTAATGGTACATTAGCACAGCTACACATTCATGGTCACCTTAACTAGCTCTGCTATATTTCCCAGAGGCTTGCGTTAACAATCTCTAACCATAACAAATCTCACAGGCCTGATCTTTGGGTGAAAGAATGTTACCCAGCCAAGGAGTTGCTCGGCCAGCAGACCAAACTTTTCCATCCTCCAGCCTGCCATGATGGATTCACTGTAATCTAGCAGATCAAAGGAGAACAGGCCAATCCGATTCCCATAATCCAGTCTAAGGGTGACTTTTGTGCATATTATACTGGCGAAAAAAGATAAATCAGATTTGTTTAAGCCTCTAACGTCCAGTCAAGTAAGTTACCACATATTAACTTTTGAAAAGCAAGGTCACAGTGACTATTTTTAATGCATTTTTTATTTTGCATTCGATTTTTACAGATACTCTCAATTCTAGTTCTTTTCAACAAGAAGTGCTTCAATATAACTCACCAGAATGTGAATATTTGTCACCGTCTTTATTTCAAACCACTTTTTCTTCTCATAGAACATCCCTGTTCTCAAACTGTGAAAGGTGACATTGCCATTGTATTCTCAGACGCTTGTGTAAATGGATTATTCACCCTTAACTCCAATTCAAGAGGTTTGACTCGCCAGTCGGACAATAAGGAGATCTATATTTAACAGTAGCATAGCTGTGGAATGCGGCCGTCTGCCAGGCATCTTAAGAATGACAATTAGCATATTGTGTCTGACAGCTCAATCATATTGCACGGCCCGTGCGGAGATCAGGGCTTTGATTTGCTTAAGTAGGGAACAATTACAGACTGTCTCTCTGCACGTTTTTTTATGGATCCCCTTGTACGATCACACTGTACTGTAGTTTACACCCCCCTCAACATTCACACAGCTTAGCAGGCAGACAGATGGTGTGCAGTGCATTGAGATTCCGATGAATGTGTGAATATGTTCCAGATAGGACGGGTTGTTACATTCTCAGTAACTACCTGTATACTAATTTTCAGACAAACAGTATTCTCAGACAAACATATTCTTCATCATAATTAAAATTTGGCTTCAATTAAAACACAAAACCTAGCACATTCTCAGCGTATTACACTGCCAAATCAATTCAAAACACTGCAACCTTGGCTAATTGGAAAAATTCTAGTTCTTTTCAATAAGAAGTGCTTCAATATAACTCACCAGAATGTGAATATTTGTCACCGTCTTTATTCCAAACCACTTTTTCTTCTCATAGAACATCCCTGTTCTCAAACTGTGAAAGGTGACATTGCCATTGTATTCTCAGACGCTTGTGTAAATGGATTATTCACCCTTAACTCCAATTCAAGAGGTTTGACTCGCCAGTCGGACAATAAGGAGATCTATATTTAACAGTAGCATAGCTGTGGAATGCGGCCGTCTGCCAGGCATCTTAAGAATGACAATTAGCATATTGTGTCTGACAGCTCAATCATATTGCACGGCCCGTGCGGAGATCAGGGCTTTGATTTGCTTAAGTAGGGAACAATTACAGACTGTCTCTCTGCACGTTTTTTTATGGATCCCCTTGTACGATCACACTGTACTGTAGTTTACACCCCCCTCAACATTCACACAGCTTAGCAGGCAGACAGATGGCGTGCAGTGCATTGAGATGCCGACGAATGTGTGAATATGATTCAGGCAGGATGGGTTGATGCTTGAAGATATTTTTTCATGAAACAATTAACTTTTTTCTTGCAACTATAAACACATTCTCCGTAACTTTACTTATTCTCAGACAAACAGTATTCTCTAGGGATGTAATGATTCACTCAACTCACGATTCAATTCACAATTTTGATTTCACGATTCGATTTTCTCACGATTTGTTTTTAACAAAATAAGATTGAAGACATACAGTAAATTGAAAAGGTGTCGTTTTATTATTCTATTGCTGCACATTGGGAAACTATACTACATAAAACATATCTGAAGGAAACAGCAGACGAGCTGAATGAGATGCAGATTCACTCTCTGACAGCAGGTGGCGCTTATGAACAGCAATGATACAGTGTTTCCTGGGTTACCGCTGTAAACAAAGCAGAGCTGCTCTTATGAACGCTACTTTAATATGCATTGTTCAGAGGCAAGATGAAAAGAAAATACCACAGAAACTTTTCTAAAGACAGTCAGTTCCCCTCAGAGATACATTCATATAAACTCCTACTCCAGTTGTATCGCGATTTGTTTGGCATCTCGGCCAATTTGAATCGTCACATATTTTAATCGATTTTCGACCGGCTCGCGGTTAATCTTTACATCCCTAGAACATATTCTCTTCTAAAATTTGGCTTCAAATAAAAGCAAAACCCAGCAAGTTCTCAGTGTATTGCATTGCACTGCCAGATCAATTCAAAACACTGCAACCTTGACTAATTGGAAAAATGTGTCAAAAGTCACAATAAAAGGGCTTGAGGATGCAAGCTAAAATGGCATGTTTGCTGCAGCAAATATGTTTTTATCTTACATTTGCTTTGGTTAAAGGGGTCATATGATGCTGCTAAAAAGAACATTATTTTGTGTATTTGGTGTAATGAAATGTGTTTATGCGGTTTAAGGTTAAAAAAACACATTATTTTCCACATACTGTACATTATTGTTTCTCCTCTATGCCCCGCCTTTCTGAAACGCGTCGATTTTTACAAAGCTCATCGATCTGAAAAAGCGAGGTGTGCTTGATTAACCAACTATCCAGTGCGTTGTGATTGGCCGAAAAGCTCAAGCGTGTGACGGAAATGTTACACCCCTCACCATACTGTGATGCCGTCT
>NW_015640493.1:766387-794656 GCF_001515625.1 Sinocyclocheilus rhinocerous
CCAAATAAAGTAGTTTCGCTTTCACAACGAAGCACACAGCGTCTTCAGGACATGGCTGCAGCGTCAACAATACTACAGTGAGAATTAAAGTTACGCCTTCTTTCTTTGCGTTAACATTTGGGCGGCGTTATGCAAATTTTCCCAGATCGTGACGTAGGTATGTGGGGGCGTGTTAGAACGAGCCGTTTTAGGTAGGTGTGGCTGACTCTTAACTTTTATAAAGAATATCTCTTTGGATTTGAGACTTTAGTCTTTGCAACTTTACAGATCTTCTTTATGCACCAAGAGCTTGTAACACTCCAAAGAGAAAGGAAAAATTGAAATCACATCATATGACCCCTTTAAGACTGAATGCGCTTTTAGAGCTACTCACTGGACATTTCACTTTGAGAGTGTTGCAAAATGTGCAAGAAGGAACGTAATATCATTTTGCCACAGACGCATTTTTCCAATGAGCCTCGGTTGGAATAGGATTTATACTGTTGAGAAATTTCTCTCTATTTTCAGAAAAGTGTTTTGAAAATAGGGGACTAATAGAATCAGGCATTTCTCACTGTCCGAGCAAACGTGCATTAGGATTCAATTTATTTAGAAACTACCAAGTGTTTGTTGTGGCTTAATTTCTCATCAGCAGCCTGTAAGAAGTTATTTGGTGCTAAAAAAGAAGGCTTCAAGTTATCCACCTGACAGTCTTGAACTGTTAAAAATGGTTCTGAAGGTTTTCCACAAAACTCATCCCACATAATTTCAAGCAAATTTGGCAGCAGTACTCAGGGAGGAAGACTGCAGTTCATCCTTGGTCGTTGACACAACGCAAACATTTACTGGTTTACATCACTTTGACCTCCATTGGATGTGGTGGAGTATTTTGTGATGCAGACTGCCTCTCTTATTCCGTTTCATTTTTCTCTGTAAGATTTCAAGTGCTGACATGCAAGAGTTGCCCTGGCCAGACTTGTTTGAAATCTTTTTGTAAACCTAACCTTGAGCTTTAGTTCTGCGTGTATCTTTAATATCACAAATAATATCTTTCTTTCTCTCTGTCTGTTTCTCTTACTCCACTTAATTGTGCTGTGACTCTGAAAAAAGCCACCTGAAAGCCTGATGTTATACATAATTTGGAAACTTCTGATTTGTTTACATGTGAGAGTTTCTTCAAGTATGGTAGAACTTTGTAGAACATTGATTTGTACAATATCCAACAATAGACATGCACACATTATTTTTTTTTAAATGTTTTTTTTTTTTCTTGAAACATTTCCACCAAATCTTAAATTCTTTTTTGGAATAAAATGGCTGACTTCTTTGTCTGGCCAAGGTTAATTATATTTGATTAGCATTTGATGTCATCATAAATACACACAATTAAATATTTTTTTTGCATAATTTACAGAATTTCAGCTTGATTGCATATAAATAAATAAATAATATTTATTTTATTTATTTATTTATTTTACCTTAAAAAGAGCAAAAAAGATGAATTCTTAGGCTAATTTTTGGTTTGTTTTATTAAAAATATGTGACAAAAGTGCTGAAACATTCGGTTCTATTTGCATATAATGATCCTTTTTTGTTTTGAGTGTACATGGACATCATTGATGTCCACTAACATTAATTTCTCTATACAAACTTACTTTTACGAATCTCACTAACAGGTCTAGTGAATGAAAGCAATCGTCATCCTTGTGCTTTGTGTAAATTTCCATGTTTCAGCACTTGAATTGCTGCCATTTTCCTCTTGCGTGGGTCCAGATGAACTAGGGTGGTCATCAGGCCCATAGAACACATCTATCTGTTCTGCTTTTTTCACACCAGATGAAATCTGATGCAAATCCAAGTCACTGATTAATGTGGTTTCTATGCCATGGTTTCAAAATTGTATCCCATGCTGTACTTCACTTCTTGTTTTCCAGCTTGTCTAGACCAAGTATTTTGAAGTAAGCAGGAGAAAGAGATTTAAAGAGTTATAGCACAAAACCTGTGGGATAGACTCCCCCTAGTGGTGGCTGCTGCAACAGCACACAAAGGCACTAGAGCAGATGCCATTATTAAGGAATATAAGAGCTGATAAACTAAGAGATCAGGGTTAAGACTCAGATCAGCGTTAGCCACAGGGGACGGGTGTGACTGATATTCCCTCTGTCTGCCAGGCGGTCGGGCTGGTGGATCCAATCCTGGGTGCTATCTGGGTTACTAGCCCCTGGGACGAGTCAAAGGGAGCCTTGGGGAGCGGATTGCGAGGTCTTGGGGTGCTGTCCTCATGGGGGTTCCCAAAGCCCCTAACCAACCCCCACCAGACTTTGAACTCGTATCATAACAAATAGGGGCGTAAATTATAGACATGCAGCCATTCCTGTTGGTGTGAATTGCTGTTGTATTTGCAAAGGTTCACGGGCTTCTGCTTGATCAATCATGTGGAAGAGTAATTGTATTTGTATGAGTTCATATTTTGGTCCCCATTTCAAAACGATTTGGTGACATTTACCGAAACTGACTTCAGTGCAATCACTGACGTATAACATTCAAATAAAACACAATACCCAAGGTCGTTCAAATTGTTCGAGATTGGCTGGGTGATTTTTTTTTTCTTTATTGAATTTCTGCTCAAATTCCCAACAGGCTGTGCTGGAACATTGCATTGCACAAAGGCATTCTGGATCCTTTTAAGAAACCCCAGTCTTTAACCGTTCCATACGTTCAATGAATGACTACATCATTAAAATCATTCAAGAACATTCAAGTATTTGCATGTGACCGCACTCTGCTCGTCTCACCCTCATCAATCCACTCAAATTTCACTGAAATGAGCGTCACAAAATAACACATCATGGAAAATGTTTTCCATAAGAACCTCATCAAAACAGCAACCAGATTTTTAGAAAGCTAGCCAACTTCGTCCATTCTAATCGAATAAGTTATTCCTGAGTGAACTTTGCTGCATGTTCTGATTTGTCTCCGTGATGGCACCATTTGTTCTTTGTCTCCTTGCAAAGTTGTATATGGTAACACTTTACAATAAGGTTGTTACGTTTGCATTAGCAAACACAGTAATTGTAGTTGATGGTTAATGTACACAAATTAATTGGTAGTTCATGATATGTAATTCATTAACTAATGTTAAAGGGGTCCTATTATGCTTTTTCACTTTTTAAATTTTAGTCAGTGTGTGGTGTGTATGTTTGGGCATAAAACAGATCTAGAAAGTTACAAATCTCGAAAGGTATTTTAATAATGTAAATTATGTGAAAAATAATGCGTTTTTCGAAACACCAAGCATGAGAGCATGTTCTAGTACACACCCAAAACAAAATCAAGACTTTGTAAAAGAGCATAATAGGACCCCTTTAAAGTACAGAACTTGTGAAGTGGTACCATATATATTTAATTTGTCAATTGTTCATCAGTGCATGATGCAAGCTGATTTCTTTGACTTCTTTAATCAGACTTTGTGGTCTTTGTTTTGCTTCAGGTTCTTGCTGTGTGAGGCTCAAGATGTTTAGAGCCCTCTATTTTTAAGGATTTTTATAAAAAATTTTCTTCACAACAAGGCAGAAAATGACTTTTAACCAGTAAAACCTACTAAAAGTATGTACATTCTGAGCTCAGATATAGCCACAAACACATGTAATTTAGGGAGAATGCACCAACGATATTCAAAATGCATCATTGTATAATATTGATGTTTTTTTTTTTTTTTACTTTTATGGGCATAATGGGCTTCTGAAGACCGTGGAGGCTGTGACAATGATTAATGAAGTGCTAATGCATAAAGGGACCCCACAACTGGGGTTTCATGGAGACACGGGCCATGTCCCCAGATCGCCTCTAATACCCCACCCAGTTGCATATTGTCACACCTGCTTGCCAATCATCCTGGACCCCTTTCCTTGTGTTTCTATGTCACCCTCTCTTTCTTCCTCCATGCATCTGCATGATATCTAAAGGAGGTGGCACCATAGAAAATCAACTCTAATGAAACAGGAAAGGGGCACCCACAAGAGCAGCGGAGCAAATTGCACCCATGTTTATGTTGCACGGCGGAGATTAAAGACGCTGGTCGGTTGGTGATTGATGGGCCAGCAGTATTGCACAGATCTGGGTTGGTCAGTCGAGAAGGATCACAAGATGCCGATAGGGGAGCTTGTGAGTGTGGAGGTGGTCTTTCCTGGGGTTAATTAATCCCTATGGACCCCAGATGCCATTGTAAATTTGGTGGCTGGTGGCCTGTGGGTGATGTAGAAGTTTCTGGAAGCCCATTTGGCAGCTGGTATGGGGTGAATATGGCATGGCAGGCATATTTGGCGAACACACTGGGTCTGTTTGAGTCACTGGTGCCAATGTGTGTGAGGGTTTGTCATACTAAGTAGCACCAGAATGCGTTGCTGCGTCAACTTCATATTCTGTGTGTTCGTGTGTGTGTGTGTGTTTGGGACGTGATGATTAATGAGTCTACAGATGCAAACAGACAGCCACTGGAGCTGTGACAAATAAACAGTAAATCTCAATCTATTTTTCTGTGTCGCACACATACACGGCACGCTCAGGGTTTCTTTGCTGGAAACTGGTCTTGACAGCGGCACCTGTTTTCCTTGTTAAAGACTACAGCTTTCGATAGCTGACATTTCTGCGTAATAACATCAGAACTTAGGAATCGGTTTCCTAATTTCATAATGCATGCAGTCAAAGAGAGATGGCACTTGCAGCCAGGCATTTATATTAGCATATAATTGATTTACCGGTGGACGATAGAGCAATATTAATCAAATTTTCCCCCTTTTTTGGTTGTTATTGTGTGTGTGTGTGTGTGTGTGTAATAAATTCATAAACCATATTATGTGTAGTTTCCATTAGTAAGTGCAATGAAATACGTATGACTGTCAAAACTATGTATGTGCATTTTGCTTGGTGTAAAAAAAAAATCAAGAATGAAAGACAAATACAGCTTTCTTTTTCTCGTTCTCTCAAATGCAAATTGGCAATGGAAAAGCTCTCAGAGCGAATAATAGTTTAATAGGATAACTTTCTGCAGTTTTAAACTCTGTAATGGATTAAGGAATTGAGGAAAAACTTGCATAGAATTAAAGAATCAACATTAAGTCAGACTGTTCTAGAAAATACCTTTTTTGTTGGCAAACTAGAGAACAACAATAAGCGAGGGGAAAAAGCATTCAGACATAAGACATCAGTGTTCAAAATTGAAGTAGAAATTGCCCTGGTTACTCTACCGCACTGCAGTAATGATATTTTCACATCATTGTTCTTATACTTGAGTTTACAACCCAGTGCTTTCACATTGCCTCTAACATCTGTCTTGTTGTAGGCTTCTGTTGATAACTAAATTTTGTTACTCTGCTGTTCTTTTTCTATTATTTTTCAGCTTAAAATAACTGTTGCTGACCCGATTCGTAATTAATACTGTAAAGGAGATTATATGGACTTCAACATGGTATAGAAACGTGTACGGTTAACCTCTGTTGACGTCAGTACAATAATAAAAACATCAAAATGCTTGACTGCATTTCAGATCATTATTCATCCATGTTTATGAATAATCTGTCATAAATTATCTGTCATACTTCATTGTACGCCTTTATTCATATAAATATAGCCATGACTGCATAGACTTAGTCACGTTGGCACTGACATACCATTCCACAGTCATGAGCGCTCGCTCCGGTTATGGGATGCCTAATCTCTTCCTCTCTCTCTCTTCGAGATATCCTGCATCGAGTAGTTATTCTTGGATGCTGAGGCAGTATGAAGCTTATTTCCCCTGCTGCAATCTCAGGCTGATAATGGTCTGTCATTAAAGCTGAGGCATGTGGTACAGTGGGAGGAGGTTGAGTCAAACCAGCATCACCACGTTAGGTAGGAACGATGATCAATCTAAACTGTAACATGCATAGGCCTACATGCAGGGAAAGTTATGGTGAAGAATTAGATGTTCTTTGCATGCCATAAAACTAACTACATGGACATTGCAAGTTTGCAGTGTGACAAGAATAATACTCTAGAATCAACAAATGCTTGTGCAAAAGTGTAAGTGTGATTTGTATTTATTTATTTTTTATTAGTTTGTCAAGTGATCTCTGCTATTTTAGGTGACATTATCATTGAGAAATGAGAATGCAACAACTTTGAGCAGTTTAACTGTTTCTAAATGAGCAGCAACATGGTGTCATCTACCAGTGGGTGTGCAGATAAGGGTGCTTATGTGATCAGCCTCGTATGGATATTATAGTTGAATGGATTGCGAGTAGATTGCAAAGTCTTCCATTTTCAGTGTGGCTTGCCGATTTTAGGCAAATGGTGTGACGGAAATTGTGTGACGTTCATGTGATTGGCTTACCGATGTACTATTGGTCGAAGTTGAACACCTGTTACTGACCTTAAAGTTGCATGCATTCTACATTGCATGCATTGCATGCAACCACGCAAACATGTACCAGACAGTTCAAAAAGGCAATAATGGCCACTGTTTAACAGTTATGCATGTGAGCGTTTGTCCTGTTGGCTCTGTGCATGTCTGTTGCTGAGTGCAAGAAAGGATTTATCTGGCCCCATGCCATCTACAGCAACCCAATATCTCTAGAAAATTGTTCTGACTTGCCGTTGCTCTGTTGCTCTTTGATGACCAAATTTGGTCTCTTTATTGAACATTAGTGTGAGGAATAAATATGAACTCAGTTATTGAAGAAATGTAATCTATTAGATAGCAAGTTCACCCAAAAATGAAAATTCTGTCAACATTTACTCACCCCATATCTCGTTCCAAACCTGTATGACTTTCTTCTCCAGAACACACAAAAGAGATTTTCTGTTTTAAAAAGTGTTGGGGTCCAAAACAAAATTGTTTTATGGACAAAAAACATATTTCTAAATCTTTTTTTATATATGTGTGTTTCACAGAAGAAACAGGTTTGGAACGGCATGAGGGGTGAGTAAATTAGAGTTTTCTTTTTTGGCTGAACTATCGCTACGATATCAACAGTTTTGTAAATATTAATAATTTTACGTTTCTTAATTTGACCTTGTGCATATTTATGCTCTCATAGAGTCACATATTGTGCTTTCAGTATTAGGTCATTTTCCATGCTGTTTCCCATGGTTCTTTTGCGTTCCGTGCCTGTCATACTTATGACGTCAAACATACATGTAGCACCCATCCAAATATGTCTCTAACCAGATGGGTTTAGCACACTGTACTCTTATAACTCTAACAGACCTCTCGTCCATATGTCCATACCAGCTGATACACATGAACATGTGCTCTGACACATTTGGAGGAGTCTTGATGAGAGACTGTCTTTGGATTTGTGTTGTTTGAAGGCATATTTAGGCTGGGGTTTCTGATACGTTTAGTGTTTTCTAAAAAGAATGATGTAGTTAACATAGCAGGAAGAAGATATATTGGGGGAAAAAAAGGTTGAAAATAATTTTTGTCTTTACAGTGAAAGTCAGTGGGTTCCAAAACAAAGTCGAATCCCACTGATTTCCATTTTATGGACAAAACAGCAGTCATTTTTCAGAATTATTATATTTGTGATTTAAAAAATGTGAATTCATTTACTTGCCCAAATGTTGTTCCACAGTAAAGTAGTGATTTTATTTTACATTTGCTTTTTTGACCTTTATAGTATGTGGACGACAATTTTTGCAATTTATTTGGATTATTGTGGCTTACACATCTAGACTTTTTTGACTTTTTTTTAGGTGCATTTCTTCGGTTTGTGATTAAAAAGAAATGTGTATGAGATTGGAACAACATGAGGGTGAGTAAATTATGACAATTTTCATTTTTGGATGAACTATCCAGTTTAGTTTGGAAAAATTAGCACAATTGATTGAGTAAAACGGCAACTGCTTTGTGTGCAATTAAAACGAAGTAGATAACACATTAAATGTCGATGGCTTTTACAGTATCATCTAATCCATTGGGTATCCATTGATCCACTGTTTCAAAGATTATTCTTAATGTCATTGATTCAGAAATTATGACATTTCTAAGCATTACTCAAAGATTTACTTTCAAAGGAGATGACCCTCATTGCAGAAATGAGTCTCTTTTCCATATGACTGACAGAATGCTTTATTGTAACACTTCTATCATCTCTTTCTCTCTCTTCCTTACACACTGGACACGAGCACGCATCATAATAAAGATGATACACGTCACACAGCGATGGCCATCCTTAGCATGGCTGATCTGTCAGTCTCTCCCCGCGGTCTCTGTCGTGCTGTGATAAGCCCTGTGGCATTTTCATCACTGTTCTGGCTGCACAGACTGCATTTCCATAAGAAAAGACCGAAAGCCCACAACGCCGGAGACCTCCCCTCAAAGCCTTTGCCTCATGTTCAAAGTTCGGATTAGCAATCTGTCATCTCAAATCCCTTCAAACTGGCCTGAGCCCGGCAGACCCAGATGCATCAGGCATTCAGGAGATGACTGGGGTGTGTGAACGGGGACAAGGAAATGTGGGTGACGGTGGAGGTACCTCAACATATCTCTGGTGTCCCTGGGCTAATAGTAGTCATGGTGTAGCATAGATGACCCCTGACCCTAAAAAAAAAGCCTTTTACAAAGGTCACTTGCTGTTTGCTGGACCTGTCGGGTGAAACACCCACATTGTCATCAGTGTACAAATTGGGTTTGTTATCAGTTCTTTCTGTGGAGGTTGCTTTATCGCACGGTATGCATGCATGTTGAAGATGTCATGGACGTTCTAAGGACATCAGAGTCAGAGTAAATGCCATTTTTCATTTTAAAATGAGGCTGTGAAGGACAGAAGTGCATTCTGTTGTGGCGTATTTTCGTGTTGATTCAGTCTTTTTTCTAAAACATTTCCAGTGCACAAAAAACTCTGAAAAACGTGTTGTGATTATAAAATGTGACTTAAAGACAATTAAATTCCAGCGGTATGTCTATCCCTCACCACCTTGTTTCATTCACTTTCATTCATTCATTCATTTTCAAATTAGTAAATGTGCTGTATACCCTAATTAAGGTATTTTTTATTTGTATTTTATTTTATATTTCAATATTCAAATGAGTAAATATGTTGTCGACCTTAATTATTATTTTTTATTTATCACTTTATTTGGATAAGTAACAAATTGTAGTACATTAAAACAGAAAGCAAGTACATTATAAAAACATCTAGAGAGTATAAAATAAAATAAAAAATTAAAAGATAAAATTTATATAATGCTAATTGTAAAAAAATTATGTATAAAAAAATAAAAATAAGGCCAAACAACGTAATACAGGAAAATGCTACATCTTCATGCACAAAAAAATAAATACACAAATCTACGATTATTTATTTATTTATTCTATATTTGATTTCAAATGTGAAATGCCAGTCTTTCAAAAGGCCAGAGGACTTGTATGGTAGCAGGAAGTAAACAACAGTCATTTATCTCAGCTAGAGAAAGAGTCTCCTTGATGGTTGAGCCTCTATTTATATCTCTTTCTGTCTCTTTTGAGCAGAAATCCTTGGTGTGTGGTTGATTTTTTTTCTCCTTTCCCAATATGAATCTAAAGTCGAAGCAAAATGTCATCAGCATCACTGCATCTAAAAGACCGATAACTATTTTCAAATGAAGCTTTCAGCTCAGACAGTCCTAAGATTGGCAAACACTCTTCAGGTGAGAGTGGGATTATTTAAATGCTGGCTTTCATTGAAACAGTATGTAGTGAGAATTTCACTCACACTAGGGTGCTGAAACTAATCAGTGATCCACTCGATTTTGTCAAATACTACAAATCTCTTCAAATGAAAATCATGAACCATATCACACTTTACTCAACCATAACAGGGGTTATGAATTATCTGTTTTGGAGAGGTTTAAAAGCCTGTCTTTGTAATTGGAACTAAATATGCAAAGTACCTATGCTATTATCATATTTCATGCTATTTTCCCTTGCGAAAGAGAAATGATTTAGAAACCTCGTAGGAAGTCATTATAATTCATCCAGACATATTAGGAGCATATGGATAATGCACACACACTCTGATTGCAGGTGTAGGTGTATTTTTCCTCCATTTCGTTAGACGAGAAGAGAGAGCAAATATATTTTTTTGCACAAAGAAGCCATTATATGTTGTATGAATTTCTATTTTTTTCCCAATAGAAATTGATATTTTTATTTAAATGAAAATAACTTGATGCTTATAGAAGGTGTAATTGTCAGGTTTTGTTCTCAGTCTTTATAGAGCGTGAAAATTTTTCTATTTGAGAAAATGATGCCCTAATTATAGCTTTGAATAGTTGGCTCATTAAATTGATGTAATCCAAGATTCTCATTAACATGGAGCTTAATTCAGTGTAGTTAAAATTATGAATTAAATATTGACCTAATTAAACACACAGCAATTATTTGGAAGGAGATAGGCCTATCTTGTGTTCAGACAACATCCTTCGGGATGTCGTTGTGACTAAGAGCAACAGGAAGAGACATTTGATAAAAACTATGTAGTTTATTGTATACATTGTTCAGAGATGAACTTGGAGAACTAATGCTCAATATGCAGCATAAAAGGAAATTCCATTTTAAAGAACCAATCACCTGGAATTTTGTTTAGAACACTTTGTAAATTTCAGTCTTTCTCTATTCAAGTAGATAGGAACTCTACTAGCATGCCCATTACTTTCAGATGCTCACCAAAGACTCACTTGCTTTAAATGGCATTACTATCATTCTCGCTGAACCATGGGGTGAGGTAGGGTGTTTATCAGCTAGATTGCATTGGAAAGTAATGTGGCTTCTGGCGTTTCTCCAAACCACATTTGCGCCCATTGTATCTTGCAGCCAGACAGTGCAATGCTAATATCTTATCATTCTGGGCGCATCTTTAGTACACTTGTCTGTGAGCTCTAATGAAGCCTAATGTTTCAACAGCGTCTAATGGAGGACAAATGCACTCAGTGCCACAGAATTAGCACAGAATCACAGACCGCGCTCACCTCGCCACTGCTACAGGGATTCATTAGCCAGGGCAAATATTAGGCCTAACTCCTCTCTGTATTCGCCAATTAGCCAGTGCTGAGAAAAGTGGGCCTAATTGATGCTGCTTGTCCAAATCGGGGATAAATGCAGCAGAGTTGAATATTATTAAGACTCCTATTATTTATATTATGTTATTATTAAATTAAGTATCTTCAGGATGGCTGCTGTGACTGCTGTCTCTGCCGCAGTTACATAATTACTTTCTGTAGTATCGTTTTCACTCTGCTTGTATGGTTACTTCATTTTCATTTGTGTTTCTTTTTTTGCCACACATTCACCATCTGGTTTGTATTCACCTCCTGGTAGCCTGATGTTTTTCAGATGGTCTTTATCAGTGCATGCTCATGTACTACAAAAATATTGTTTTTTTAATTCGCATTCACTCTTAAAAATAAAGGTTCTTTATTGGCATTGATGATTCCATTAAGGAACATCCATGGAACCTTTTCATTGGAAAAGTCCTTAATGGTGGAAAAGGGTTCTTTAGATGATTAAAATGTTTTTCACATAGGGTTGCAAAGGGGTGGAAAATTTCCGGAAACTTTCCAAAAATCCCTGGAATATTCCAAAAATCCTGGAAAGTTTCCAAAATTTCTGGAATGTTTCCGATATTTACTGGACATTTTCCACCTTTTTGCAACCCTATTTTCACACTAAGAAAAAAATGTTATTTTAATAACTTTTCGCTGAGAGATTATTTGGTGAACCAAAAATGGTTCTTCTATAGCATTGTTGGAAACTTTATTTTTAAGAGTGTTGATGGTCCTTCACTCTTAAAACTCAAGGTTCTATATTGGCATTGATAGTTCCATGAAGAACCTTTAACATCCATAGAACCTTGTCATTCCACAAAAGGATCTTTTAAGTGGAAAAAAAAGTTATTAAAATGGTTTTCCCACTAACAAGCAATCGGTTATTTTAAGATCTGTTCACTAAACAGTTCTTTGAGGAACCAAAAATGGTTCTTCTATGGCACTGTTGTGAAAACCCCCTTTTGGAACCTTTATTTTTAGGAGTGTTTAACATCCATGGAAACTTTGCATTCTATAAAGGGTTCTTTATAATGGAAAAAGGTTCTTTAGATGATTAAAATCTCCCAAAAAAATGTTTATTTAACTGTTCACTGAAAGGTTCTTTGACTAACCAGTAATGGTTCTTCTATGGAATCGCCCCAAAAACCCTTTTTGGAACCTTTATTTTTAAGAGTTAAAACAATTTTCACTTTTCTTTAAAGAATCAGTTGTTAAGCTTGCCCTCTCTCTTTCAGCACTGTCCCATTTAAAACTAGTCTTGTTGTTTATCCATACTCTTTTGACAAGTAGGAGAGTTAACTGCCTAACGTTCTTCTAAGGTTCCTTTCCCTGCCTTTTTTCTTCTCTAGTATGGACCTATTGAATCCATCACTTGGGAGACAATAGGACAATGGAAGCCAAGCTCCATTTAGAGGGGGAAGGTACTGAGAGTTTTGGGGGTGTGGTGTGAGCCCAGTCAGTCTTTGAGCTCTCGAATAAGAAACAGAGTTCACAGCGGCGTGAATGCAGGGCCATCCCTTCCTCTGTGGTGGCGGTATAGGTGGAAGGTTGGTGGTTATTGTTGTCATTGTCCGCATGTTAAGCTCTCTGGGTACGACAACACAGAGGCGGCGCTGGGTTTTCAAGTGCACTGGAGTGTAAAACTTCACCAGGTTTATGGAGGATTGTTTCAAAGTAGGATTCAAGATGCAAGGAGGAGGGGATAGATATGTGTGTGTGTGGGACCTGATTCACCTCTTCAAAAAAAAAAAAAGGATTAAGTTGCATTTTCCAGCCTCAATAACATTTTATAATGGGGTTTGTCTTAGGTCCGCGGGGTCGTTCATTAGCTCTGTGTTACCCTCACTTTCTCATGTTGAAAATCCAATTTCCATTGAAGCCTTTAATGACTGTAGTTAATGTTATCTATCTATCTTCATCTCACAATGAAACTTTATAGCGAACAATTGCCACATTGTTTCTTGTGACTGTGACTTTATATCTCACTATTCTACTTTATATCTTATTTTAATCTCATCTCAAATTTGCCTGTTTAATTTTTTATGGATTTCCATAAAATATAGTACCAAAATTGTGCAAAAACCATACGTCCTTAAAAAATCAAATGGTGAAATATATTAAAGTGGATTAAGCTTGCATCTAATTTAGCATCTTTTCATTAATACTTCTGTATATTTGTTCATTTCTGAACCTTTTGAATGAAACTGGAACCTGGATCCACAGTTGTACTGAATGGAATGAATTTAATGGTTCAGATGTAGGATTTTAACAAAATTATTCGAGAAGCAAATACTTCCCCCCTTTGTACTTCAAACCACTTGCTAATGCAGGTGGCTCATTTGATTTTTTTCCCCATGACTTTCAGTTCTCTGAGAGAGACACTTATTGTTCTTTTTTCTGATGCTGTTCCAAGCTAAAATGCGGATGCTTATCCTATGTGATCCGAACTGCTGATGTTCCCTGTGGCTAACCCTAATGGCTGTTACCATCCAACACACACTGTGCAAATAACTCATAGGTGCTTCAACCACTGCCGACATCTGCTACCTTTCAGTGAGGTCTAATTTAGCTTTGCTTCTAGGTCAGAGAGCAGCGAGGTGGAAGTTGCGGTTCTAGATACATTTTGAAAGTATTAATGCAACATCCCAGTGAAACAAAAGTTTATTGCACACCAGACCACAATGGACGGTGAGTTGGACAGTCAATGAGCTTGATGATGTTTGATTTATGACATACAAATGAACTCATCTGTTGTGTTTCACAAAGAAGGTGCAAACCAGACTTGAATGGAAAGAGGTTGTAAAAAACAGATATTGAGGCACATCAGCCAAAGAATAAATCCATTAGCACCAATCAATCCCCCATTATCTTCTATTTTCTTGTAATTGGGCCTGCGAAGGGTCCTGTCGGCTTGTGTGACGGACGATAGTAAATCTCTTTGTGTCCATGTAGCTCTCGCACTGCAATAACCAATGCAGTGAAAGTCGTGTTACTTCACACCAGGTTCAGTGCGAAAAAAAAAAAGTTTTTCTTCCTCCAGAATTGGGTATCAGGCCGATTGTTCTCTTTTCTCACTGTTGCCAGCTGTAATGAAAGGCTGGGGTTTGCAGTGTATATGTAGGCCAATGGGAAGCCCTCCTCTTCACCATATGAAGGTAATTCTCTCTTTCAGAAGGGCCCTATTGAAATTAATCAGCCTTCTCCTCTGCCTCTGAATCTTTTCTTCATAGTCTTTGAGACAATGCGGTTTTACAGCAAGTCATTACTCGGTTAATAAGTAACTCGACTGGACCTTAAAAAGAGATTTGGGCTCATTGTTGAGGGTTGTACAATAGAAAGTTAGCTCAATCTCAAGAGGCCGTCTAAGATTACAGTACATAAGAACACTCGAAGAAAAGGATTCCTTTCTCTTTTCAAGAGTCTTTCATTAACATTTGAATGTCTTAGTTCTTAAGTGAAGTTCTAATGCCTTCATAAAGGAAATTCCATTTTAAAGAACCAATCACCTGGAATTTTGTTTAGAACACTTTGTAAATTTCAGTCTTTCTCTATTCAAGTAGATAGGAACTCTACTAGCATGCCCATTACTTTCAGATGCTCACCAAAGACTCACTTGCTTTAAATGGCATTACTATCATTCTCGCTGAACCATGGGGTGAGGTAGGGTGTTTATCAGCTAGATTGCATTGGAAAGTAATGTGGCTTCTGGCGTTTCTCCAAACCACATTTGCGCCCATTGTATCTTGCAGCCAGACAGTGCAATGCTAATATCTTATCATTCTGGGCGCATCTTTAGTACACTTGTCTGTGAGCTCTAATGAAGCCTAATGTTTCAACAGCGTCTAATGGAGGACAAATGCACTCAGTGCCACAGAATTAGCACAGAATCACAGACCGCGCTCACCTCGCCACTGCTACAGGGATTCATTAGCCAGGGCAAATATTAGGCCTAACTCCTCTCTGTATTCGCCAATTAGCCAGTGCTGAGAAAAGTGGGCCTAATTGATGCTGCTTGTCCAAATCGGGGATAAATGCAGCAGAGTTGAATATTATTAAGACTCCTATTATTTATATTATGTTATTATTAAATTAAGTATCTTCAGGATGGCTGCTGTGACTGCTGTCTCTGCCGCAGTTACATAATTACTTTCTGTAGTATCGTTTTCACTCTGCTTGTATGGTTACTTCATTTTCATTTGTGTTTCTTTTTTTGCCACACATTCACCATCTGGTTTGTATTCACCTCCTGGTAGCCTGATGTTTTTCAGATGGTCTTTATCAGTGCATGCTCATGTACTACAAAAATATTGTTTTTTTAATTCGCATTCACTCTTAAAAATAAAGGTTCTTTATTGGCATTGATGATTCCATTAAGGAACATCCATGGAACCTTTTCATTGGAAAAGTCCTTAATGGTGGAAAAGGGTTCTTTAGATGATTAAAATGTTTTTCACATAGGGTTGCAAAGGGGTGGAAAATTTCCGGAAACTTTCCAAAAATCCCTGGAATATTCCAAAAATCCTGGAAAGTTTCCAAAATTTCTGGAATGTTTCCGATATTTACTGGACATTTTCCACCTTTTTGCAACCCTATTTTCACACTAAGAAAAAAATGTTATTTTAATAACTTTTCGCTGAGAGATTATTTGGTGAACCAAAAATGGTTCTTCTATAGCATTGTTGGAAACTTTATTTTTAAGAGTGTTGATGGTCCTTCACTCTTAAAACTCAAGGTTCTATATTGGCATTGATAGTTCCATGAAGAACCTTTAACATCCATAGAACCTTGTCATTCCACAAAAGGATCTTTTAAGTGGAAAAAAAAGTTATTAAAATGGTTTTCCCACTAACAAGCAATCGGTTATTTTAAGATCTGTTCACTAAACAGTTCTTTGAGGAACCAAAAATGGTTCTTCTATGGCACTGTTGTGAAAACCCCCTTTTGGAACCTTTATTTTTAGGAGTGTTTAACATCCATGGAAACTTTGCATTCTATAAAGGGTTCTTTATAATGGAAAAAGGTTCTTTAGATGATTAAAATCTCCCAAAAAAATGTTTATTTAACTGTTCACTGAAAGGTTCTTTGACTAACCAGTAATGGTTCTTCTATGGAATCGCCCCAAAAACCCTTTTTGGAACCTTTATTTTTAAGAGTTAAAACAATTTTCACTTTTCTTTAAAGAATCAGTTGTTAAGCTTGCCCTCTCTCTTTCAGGACTGTCCCATTTAAAACTAGTCTTGTTGTTTATCCATACTCTTTTGACAGGTAGGAGAGTTAACTTGCCAATCAAGCCTAACATTCTTCTAAGGTTCCTTTCCCTGCCTCTTTTCTTCTCTAGTATGGACCTATTGAATCCATCACTTGGGAGACAATAGGACAATGGAAGCCAAGCTCCATTTAGAGGGGGAAGGTACTGAGAGTTTTGGGGGTGTGGTGTGAGCCCAGTCAGTCTTTGAGCTCTCGAATAAGAAACAGAGTTCACAGCGGCGTGAATGCAGGGCCATCCCTTCCTCTGTGGTGGCGGTATAGGTGGAAGGTTGGTGGTTATTGTTGTCATTGTCCGCATGTTAAGCTCTCTGGGTACGACAACACAGAGGCGGCGCTGGGTTTTCAAGTGCACTGGAGTGTAAAACTTCACCAGGTTTATGGAGGATTGTTTCAAAGTAGGATTCAAGATGCAAGGAGGAGGGGATAGATATGTGTGTGTGTGGGACCTGATTCACCTCTTCAAAAAAAAAAAAAGGATTAAGTTGCATTTTCCAGCCTCAATAACATTTTATAATGGGGTTTGTCTTAGGTCCGCGGGGTCGTTCATTAGCTCTGTGTTACCCTCACTTTCTCATGTTGAAAATCCAATTTCCATTGAAGCCTTTAATGACTGTAGTTAATGTTATCTATCTATCTTCATCTCACAATGAAACTTTATAGCGAACAATTGCCACATTGTTTCTTGTGACTGTGACTTTATATCTCACTATTCTACTTTATATCTTATTTTAATCTCATCTCAAATTTGCCTGTTTAATTTTTTATGGATTTCCATAAAATATAGTACCAAAATTGTGCAAAAACCATACGTCCTTAAAAAATCAAATGGTGAAATATATTAAAGTGGATTAAGCTTGCATCTAATTTAGCATCTTTTCATTAATACTTCTGTATATTTGTTCATTTCTGAACCTTTTGAATGAAACTGGAACCTGGATCCACAGTTGTACTGAATGGAATGAATTTAATGGTTCAGATGTAGGATTTTAACAAAATTATTCGAGAAGCAAATACTTCCCCCCTTTGTACTTCAAACCACTTGCTAATGCAGGTGGCTCATTTGATTTTTTTCCCCATGACTTTCAGTTCTCTGAGAGAGACACTTATTGTTCTTTTTTCTGATGCTGTTCCAAGCTAAAATGCGGATGCTTATCCTATGTGATCCGAACTGCTGATGTTCCCTGTGGCTAACCCTAATGGCTGTTACCATCCAACACACACTGTGCAAATAACTCATAGGTGCTTCAACCACTGCCGACATCTGCTACCTTTCAGTGAGGTCTAATTTAGCTTTGCTTCTAGGTCAGAGAGCAGCGAGGTGGAAGTTGCGGTTCTAGATACATTTTGAAAGTATTAATGCAACATCCCAGTGAAACAAAAGTTTATTGCACACCAGACCACAATGGACGGTGAGTTGGACAGTCAATGAGCTTGATGATGTTTGATTTATGACATACAAATGAACTCATCTGTTGTGTTTCACAAAGAAGGTGCAAACCAGACTTGAATGGAAAGAGGTTGTAAAAAACAGATATTGAGGCACATCAGCCAAAGAATAAATCCATTAGCACCAATCAATCCCCCATTATCTTCTATTTTCTTGTAATTGGGCCTGCGAAGGGTCCTGTCGGCTTGTGTGACGGACGATAGTAAATCTCTTTGTGTCCATGTAGCTCTCGCACTGCAATAACCAATGCAGTGAAAGTCGTGTTACTTCACACCAGGTTCAGTGCGAAAAAAAAAAAGTTTTTCTTCCTCCAGAATTGGGTATCAGGCCGATTGTTCTCTTTTCTCACTGTTGCCAGCTGTAATGAAAGGCTGGGGTTTGCAGTGTATATGTAGGCCAATGGGAAGCCCTCCTCTTCACCATATGAAGGTAATTCTCTCTTTCAGAAGGGCCCTATTGAAATTAATCAGCCTTCTCCTCTGCCTCTGAATCTTTTCTTCATAGTCTTTGAGACAATGCGGTTTTACAGCAAGTCATTACTCGGTTAATAAGTAACTCGACTGGACCTTAAAAAGAGATTTGGGCTCATTGTTGAGGGTTGTACAATAGAAAGTTAGCTCAATCTCAAGAGGCCGTCTAAGATTACAGTACATAAGAACACTCGAAGAAAAGGATTCCTTTCTCTTTTCAAGAGTCTTTCATTAACATTTGAATGTCTTAGTTCTTAAGTGAAGTTCTAATGCCTTCATGTCAACGTGAGATCCTTTTAGAAGTTTGAATCTCAACATTTTTCAACAACGTACAAGTGGCCTTTCTGAGATCTGTGGTGTAAATGTGCTGAAAATAATATTAATAGTATATTAAATTAAAAAAAATATTAAAAAATAATAATAATGAATGAATAATGAATGCTAAAATGTTTGGATACTTTTTAGTTTATAAAGTTCCAGCACATTGTAATATATATATATATATGTTTTTGCCTTTAGTCTAACCTAATAAAATATTATTTAAACAAAACAATATTACTTATTATTTATAAGAGAAAAAAATGCATGTGCTGTTGTATTAGTCAAGACAATTTTGATAAATACTTTTGTTGTTTACTCAAACATTGGTATTGGTTTTATTTATTATTATTATTATTATTATTATTATTATATTCTTGCCACAGAAAAGTCCCAACTTGTGCCGGTAAAAGCATCTGGAGGTTTCACGCTGTCCCCAGACAGATCATGTTGTGAAAGTCGCTGTAATTACAGGGAGAGCTCATTACTTTATGGTCATTATCAAAGGGTCATGACACCTCAGTTGAGGGAAGAACAGCTGGTAACCAGAGCTGAGGTCCAGCCCAGAGCTGCTCGAATGACCCACAGTCCACCTGCCTTCTGGAGACCATCTCCATCACATCAGGAAGACCCTACAGACAAACACGGAGCAAACAAAGGTTCCCCCACGGCTACAGCAAGCTGTTACGTATCAGGGAGAGGACAACTTCATAAACAGGGGCATTAGCATATAAAGAGGGGAAATGCCAGTTCATCAGACCCCCTGGCACTTTTAAATGGGCAATAAGGGCTCGCCAGCGTCCCAGAGCACAATCAACGCAGAGAAAAGGAGAGTGGAGGAGAGTGCGTGTAAGGATGTCACCTGGGTCTCACGGCCTCAGGCTGAGGAGAGTCCTTGTCGTTATCTGATGGATTGTGTTTGTGTGTGTGCCGTGAGCTTTAATTCAGTATCCTTTCTTTACTTTTTTCTGTTCATACATTACTTCTTTATTTTTTCCTTCCTCCCCTCTTCTTTTCCTTTTCCTTTCTTCCTATTTGTCCTTCATTTCTATTGTTTCCCCCTTCTTTTGTCCTTTTTTTCCTTTCCTAGATAGATAGGCATAATTAAAAAGGCATAATTTTGGTGTAGATTTTTTTATATATATATATATATATATATATATATCATTTAACTAAATTAACAGACCTAGTATAAGCACAAAATATGAAATCCGTCCATATAAGTTCCATGTAAGTGACTAGCAATGAGCTCCTCATGCCAAATAAAGGTCACTAAACATTTAACGGATGGCCTGTCAATAGATCAATCCTGTTACATCATCAGTTTAAACTCAATGAGATGTTTAAAGTCAACGAGATGTTGTCAGATTGACAGTTGGTTCAAATGAATACAGTCAATAGTATAGGTTACACATTAACCGGAAGGCTCTTCCTGTGATTTTGGAAGAATCGAGAGATGGAATGAACCCTCTGCACAGCTCTAGGTGATCAATCAATATGCTTTTAACGATGTGAGGTCTTCCTGCTGTCCTTGAGTTTACAGTACCACTTATTTCTCTATGGTTCATGACCCTGATAATATCAGTCATCAACTCTTCAGGGACTCGTCTGAAAGCCTGTAGAATGAAACCCCAGGTGTGTGTGTGTGTATTTTGTGTGATGTACTAAATAGCCATTCATTTACAGTGCAGCACACAGTAATTGTGAAAATGAAAAGCATTTTCACTAATTTCACCTTATCAACCCCCTGTTAAATTTCATAATTTTACTATAGGTTTTAGTGTGTTGTTTAGTCATTAAATTTACATTACAAGCCCATTTTGTATAAGAATAATTTAGTTATTGCTTATATGTGTATGCAAATAATTGTTTATAAATAGCAGAACACATTTACCTTTGATCACACTGTACCGAATATGAAAATGAAAAGCATTTGCAGCAATTTCTGCCTTTTTACCCCCCTTGCTGATTTTAACAGATTACCTAATTTTATTATTAGTTGTAGTGTGTCATCTGGTCATTAAATTTACATTACAAATGCATTCTGTGTGAGACTAATTTAGTGAATGTGTACGCTAGCAGTTATGCATAGCAACACATTCATCTTGCATCATAAAGCATTAACTATGAAAATGAAAAGCATTTGCACCACTTTCTTGGTTTTTAACCCCCCCTGCTGACTTTATTTTATTATGAGTTGTAATGTGTCGTCTGGTCATTAAATTTAGATTAGAATAATTAAAAGTCCTTCTGGAGATAATACCATCTCTAAAATTTTGTGTATGCCTTCCTCCAAATAGCATGGGAAGTGTGCCATCTGCACCTGAGCCCGCCCTGGGCCGATCTGTTATCAATTATCTCTTCCCAAGTTCTTGTATCCTCCTATCATGGTACTCGCCCAAACATCCTTGTCTTTTGATTAACGCCTCTCGTTCTTTTCATACCCGCTCTTTCAACCCCCACTCCAGAGTTAAATATTTCCCTCTGGTGCCATGTGGTTGTTTACTTCCTGTAGTGATCAGCCTCATCCTGTGCACAGGTTTCGGACCCCAGGGCCCAGTTCTGCAACTCTTTTAAGTGCCCTTGTCTCACTGGGGCACCTGGCTTTCTCTGCCCTTTAAATACAATCCTAGACTTTGTCTGTAAGATGTTTTTTACTCTTTCATGTGCCATTGGACATCACACTGTCAAAGGCTGTGTGGTAACTGCCTCAGAATCCTCCCAAAGGCCAAACACCTCTTAAGTTTTATTCAGGTATGTGTCTCGCAAACATCTTAATGTTTTCCAAAAAAATAAAAAATAAATGCATTTTTATGATGCATTTTTCTCCTGTTCTTTGATGAATAGAAAGTAAAAAAGAGCAGGATTCATGTATGTTGAAGGCTGAGCTTATATTTAAACAATTGTTTTTTGGGGAGATACAGCTACAGCTTTTCCGCCGTGGGCAGAGCTAAAGAGTAGGGATATTACAATTCACTCAACACACGATTCGATTCGAGTCACGGTTTTGATTTCACGATTCGATTTTCTTGTGATTTTTTTTAACAAAATGAGATTGAAGACTTTATTCAGTAAATGAAAAGGTGTCGTTTTATTAGTCTATAATTTCAAAATTTAAAGTGAAATTGAAATATAACAAAACTAAATTAAAATTTTAAAACAAACCCCAAATCAAACAAGTAAGTTACACAAATATAAGAAAACTCTTAATAGAACAAACTAAGGCTTATGCTTGCCATTAAAGTTATAAAATGTATTCAGTCAGGAGCAGAAAATGACTTTCTTTATCTTTTGTTCTTTGATTAACATGACAGACAGCAGCAGGAATATTGGACTGCGGTCCCTTTAAGAGCTTATCCACGGACCCAATATACTGTTACACAACATGCATTCTCTTTCTCAACTATTTAACGTTCCAAAACTGACTGTGTTTAACTGGATACTCGCCAAGATGGGCATTTTGACATAATTTTGTATGTATTTGAACGTTTTCGCGCAGTTAGCCACTCATTTTGGTATTTGTGGCTCACAAGCTGTTTGAGACTGAGCGCAGATTGTGCGATCCACTAATATAGATCAGTGGGGGTGCGCGCGTTTGGTATAAGCGTGAAACCTGCGGGAATGACTATAATGCACAATACAAGCACTATTTAACCGGAGTGAATGAGACGTGTGTGAGAGAGAAGGGGTCGTCGGAGAGAAGAGAGCGAGAATGCGTGGCTGACGTTATTGCCTGTGCCGCTGGTAACAAAACGGATCGGCTCATCGATCGGTGCACGCTACTTTAATATGCCTTGTTCAGAGGCAAGATGAAAAGAAAATACCACAGAAACTTTTCTAAAGACAGTCAGTTCCCCTCAGAGATACATTCGTATAAACTCCTACTCCAAATGTATCGCGATTTGTTTGGCATCTCAGCCGATTTGAATCGTCACTTATTTGAATCGATTTTCGACCGGCTCGCGGTTAGTAGTTACATCCCTACTAAAGAGTCACGAGCGCGCCAAACTTTTGTGTAGGGATTGTCTACAAGCTGTGACTTCGACATAAATAAAACAGGAACAAAACTTGGACTTAAATTGTATTGAATTGTATCAAACATTTGTCACCGAAATGCCAGGAACAAACAAACACACTTGCACAACTCTGTTGCTGCCCCATGGAGAAACAAACTGTATCCACTGTTCCCTTAATGCTGTGTTCTTTGGGAAGCTGAACAAGGTTATCTTTCCCTCACAGCCCAAAAACACACTTCATTGGTGACTATTGAATTCGTGGTCTAAAAACAAAATGACAAATCCTTCTCGAGCAAGCCCTGCGCAGCTCTGCCGACAACTTCCATAACCCGAATGAAGCATGTTGATGGGCTGCTCTTGCTCTCGCTCTGGTTGATGTGCACGCACTCTTCCTGGAGAAATGCCCATATAAGGAATTCAGCACTTTATGATGTCATACAGGTCCATACTCGGGGGGAAAATAAAAACTTTCTGAAATTTATGCAAACCCTGAAGGATTGTATTTGGCATAGAAATACTCCATCATACGTCCAACTCGTTTTTTTTTTACTTTGGCCATGTTTAGTATGAGAATCATCCAACTCTTAAACAGTGTAAATAAGTCAGAATGCATGAAATAGCATTAGACCTCCCCTTTAAAGAATTAGTTCACCCAAAATTGAAAATTTGCTGAAAATGTACACAGGCCATTCAGGCCATCCAAGATGTAGTTGAGTTTGTTTCATCTACAGAACAGATTTGGAGAAATGTAGCATTACATCACTTGTTCATTAATGGATCCTCTGCAGTGAATGGGTGCCGTCAGAATGAGAGTCCAAACACCTGATCAAAACATCATCATAATGCACAAGTAAGAAGCAAATCCATCATTAAGGCGTTTTAACTTTAAACTGTCGCTTCTGGTGAAAATGAGTTCACCAGTGAAAAAGTCCATACACCAGCATATGTGTTTAGAACTGTTTTGGACAGTTTTTTGGACTTTTAAAATGTGCTTGATCTGTGCATATTTCTCTGCATTTCTCTTCAGACAGCATGTAAAATCTGGGTCCTGAAGCAAAACGAGTTGCTTTATTGGCATCTCAAAAGCTGAACATTTGTATTGCCAAAGCATTTGTACCATAGCTGTATATAAAGAGAAATTGTGCCATTTAAAACTACAAAATTGTACTGTAGATAAACACACTGTTCATTTATAAACATGCTTTACTATTATCTTCTCACATTTCTGCTCTGCATGTTTCATTTCTTTATATTTACTTCTCCTTCCATTTTACATGACCTGTTCTTTAGGTTTAGAGGGCAAGCGGGAACCAGCACAGATGGTTCAGCACTTGTTGGGCTGACCGATCCGACCCCAGATGTTGTCCAGATGTGGGTCAGTGCTTGGGTGCAGGGTCTGTCCATGTGAATTATAGCCCACTGTTATGAGCTGAAACAGAAAGGTCCAACCCAAAACTCCATATAACAGAATAAACTATATATCGCATGACATTGCTGAAGTACTGAATCGCATGTTCCTTTCCTTGTCCTGACCAGTGAGGGATGTACACTGTCCAAAGCTGGACATTATACACAGAAAGTAAACAGCAGGGGAGCAAGTTGCCAATATTCTGGCACTCAAAGCATCAACTGCTCTCAGAGTAATATAATTATGCTCTAATGTTGTTTACTAGACACATAATGGCTATTTGATGTCTAACCCACTTAAAAAGGAAAAGGTTGTCGTGATAGTAGAATAATCAATATTATCAAAATGTAATTGGAAACAATCATGAATGTAATAAGCAATTTTATTTGGATTTATTCAATTGACAGCCACTTTTATCCAAAGCAACTTAGAATTAGTTTTATCAGTGTATGTGTTTTGTGAGAATTGAACCATAACCTTAATGGAATATTCCGGGTTCAGTATAAGTTAATCTCAATCGATTTTTGATCATCACAAAAATAATGTCAACTCATCCCTTGTTTTTTAGGAAAATTTTGGGAGGATTTAAAAGCAGAAATATGAAACTTAGAATTTTATAAACACATTTTACTTCTTCTGTCAATAGTGTATTCTTTGACATGTAAACTTCTTTTACATTCATTTTAGGGTATATATATATATATATATATATATATATAAGATCAGTGTTTATTGAATAATCTTAGTTGCATATGTTTCAGTGCTCAGAAAATTACTGCTTCACAACATCATCCTGTGACATTAAAAGCATTGAAAAGGAGTCATTCTCTTATCTCTTACTCATAAAGACAAATGTCCCTTGAAACCACACATCATAAAACTAAACAACAATGGAAAAATAATCACAAATATATGTATATATTTTGATAAAATGAATTTCATAAAAGCATTTTAATTCTTCTGTCAGAAGTGAGATGTACGCTTGTTTAAATCGCTCAAAACTTTTACAGCATTTTAGGGTTTATGACATTGCATTGTCTACAAATTTATAAAATGGGATACTATTTTTAGACAAAGGTTAGAAAATGATTATTTCCACACTAAAATCTATACTGTCTGTACTATTGAAACGATAAGAATTTCCATGTTAATAGACTGGGCCCTTTCACTTCTATTGTAAATGCCTTACACTTACCTTGAAACTTGCTTTTTTAAAGGGGTCATGCACTGCCTTTTTATTATTTTGTACTGTTCTCTGAGGTCTACTTATAATGTTATCAGAATTTTTACATCAAAAAGCATCATAATTTAGAAGTAGTAGGCTGTGTAATAGGTATGACATTACTGTTATTATTTTCGGCACAGCATCGTCTTTTAGTTTCAGTCTTTCTGAAAATCCTGCATCGAATTGTGCCTTGTTTGTAAACGAATCCGTGGTAAAATGAAGTGAACAAAGGACCAAGTTCTTACTGACACGATCTGGAACTTAAACGAAAATAAACTTTATTCACTCTTTCCTAATGTTGGGATCAGAAGGAAGGCAAAGCAAAGACTGTGTTTTTCCACAACTTGGCACTGAACAGCTTCTTGTTGTCTTCAGAGCATCTTTATCGTTTGGTGTAAACCTGTGTTTGCCTCTCTCGTTATTCATCTACTACATTCACGAATCGGTGGGCGGGGCTAAACAGGCAGTGGTGGAGGTGTGATGTTGATCTTCTTCTGCGGAGGCGGGGTTTAGCCACACTATTACGTCATGAAGTGGCACATTCCACAACCTGTCGTTTTGGCAGATTGGCTTCAATATAAGCTGCTTTTAGACTAACGAGAAAGTTTTGAGTTCTGAAACTTACAGGATGTTTTTATAGTACAATGGCCTCTTATATGTCAAAAGATCAAGGCAATTTTGATTTCTCAATTTCATGACCGCTTTAATAAAAAGTGGGGAAATTAGTGGAAATGACCCTTTTGTGGTAATTAATGTTATGCTATAAATGCTGTCAATTGAGTTTAACCTATACTTGGAGTATTCCTTTGCACACAACCACCAAATGTTTTTTATGCCTGCAGCAAACACACATTTTATTTTCAATTGGGACACTTTCGGGAAAATAACCAAACTAATGCTTGCGGTCAGCCACTTTTGCACTGGCCTGAAAGTCCTCTCAGGCCGGCCCGCAGGAGAAGTACTCTGTGGTCATGTTGTTCCTCTATAATTTGACGGCCGGGTTTGAATGGTCCCTGAGAGCTGTTCCGCCTGCACTAACAGAAATAAAAGCTCTTTAATGGCTGACTGTATCGTTTACCCTCATGAACCTGACACAACCTCCTTCATTCTTGTAGCAAGTGCAGTAAAACCCAATGAAGCAGGGAAATATGTTTACCATATGGCCTTTGATTGTTAAAGAAAAAAACTGAGCTGGGGTCAGAGGGCAGAGAAAGGACACCCAGAATTCACCAAGTACCGCCCTGAAGTGTGAGAATACCGATAGTGTGAACATTATCCAGACGCACGAGTGAAAAGGGTGTGTGAATGTTGCCTTACATATTGACCTTTACCTTTTAAGGTAGAGACCATAGAGCTAAATTGGAAAATGGAATTGGTCACAACTTTTTTTTTTTTTTTTTGCTGTAAGCAGCAGTGGAGGTATGTTTTGGGCTGCTTCAGCGGCATGTGCCCAACGGCGTGTGTGTTCAGACTGGCATTATTCACACCTAAGAACAATGTATAAGGGCAGAGACTCTGACCTACAATCCTTCACTTGCAGAAAACTACTGTAGATATACAGCCTTAGAATGGATGCTGGGCTAAATTATTGGAATATGAGTATATGTCCATAAATCATAAAAACTTGTTTTATATGTAAGGAACAAAAGAGTTCACATTATTTATTCATTTTTTTACATTAAAATTCTCTACCTGTCATCCTCAGGGAGTTTTGCATAATAAAAATGAATGTAGGCCTGGTGTTAAAGGGAATGGAAATTCTTCATTTTTTTTCACCCATTTTTATTAGCTTTGACTCTCTCTTTTTTTTTGTAATAGCATGTTATAGCTGCTGAAGTTAATGAGCAAACTGTTGTCATTTAAAAATATAGCTGCCAAAGTTAATGTGCAAATTGGTGTCGTTTAAAAATGCAGTTATTAAAATTCTTAAAATCTTAGTTATTAAAAGTTTTAACACATACTGTATAATGTCTCTAAAATTAATTTCTATTTTAGAATGTTTAGATTTTTTTTTTATTAGAAAAATATATTTTAGTTTCAGTTTTTCCCAGTTAATTATTTTTTTCAGTTACCAGATAAAAAAAATAAATAAAAAAAAAGATCACTTTACTTTTCATTAGCGATAACAACATTGATGTAAGCTCCTTGAAGGACCAAAAAAATAAATAAAAGGCACCATAAATGCATCAGAAACGTAATCCACATGATGTGTCCACATGTATGCAGTTATTTGATAGCTTTATGTAAGGAAAATGATAAAAATGTAAAAATCTTGCTTGACAGCCATGGTCACTATTTGCTTTCATTATATGAACAAGAGCAGCTTGGATATTCTGCTTTAAATAAGTCCGTTTGTGCTCTAAAAGACACAAGGGTGAGCATTACCGCGGGAAGTAGGGGTGCTGAGGGTGCTGCAGCACCCCCTGGAGTGTAGCCAACGCCAGCACGATCACTTGCATTTTTTTTTATAACAGTGGAAACTTAAAAATACGCTGTCATTTTTGATCATAAAGGTAAGAGTATACATCATTCGGAACTGCAAAGGGTCTACTTGTATTTGTGTGCACTCACAATATCAACAAAACCTTGTGCTTTTGTAAAATAAGGAAAACAAACAGGATGCGCTTTTCTGTCGTCTTGGTCTTGAGCAGGAGCGCTTCACCGACTTGATAAATACATCTATAGAATGCTTTAAATTACTATTTTAAAACGAAATAAATAAAATCGAATACAAAAACTCTTTCATTATGTAATCCATAAAGATGCATTTCTCTCTAAAGGCACGTCCAATGAGGAGATGGCAGTCAGGTTCGTCAAATTAATTTTTGCAACGTTGACTCAGAAAACATTATTAACAAACAATTCAAATATCCCCTCACTATTTTTTTTTTTACTTTTTTTGTTTGTTTTTTGGTTATTTATTTTTTTTGTTTGTTTTTGGGCTGCTGTGCCAAAATTGTGTTTGCATTCAGTAGCCTATACTTGTGCCACGTTTAAAAACAACTAAATAAATAAGATTAACGTCATACTATTTTAAGAATAGTCAAAATTACGATAATAAAAAAAAGTTATAT
>NW_015640493.1:794868-802224 GCF_001515625.1 Sinocyclocheilus rhinocerous
AAAACAAAAAAAAGTCTGTGGCATCTGTCATTCTTTTGACTTTTTTTTAAAACTCTGATTGATCGATTCATGAGACATTCGTTTGTATTAAATTGTTCTGATTTTTTTCAACATGCATTCAAAAAATTTATGTTTATTTCCTGCTGCAAATATTAAAGAGTAAAATTTTTTTTGCTCATGGCCCGGGGCTGACTTGCTACGCCACTGAAAAAAAAAAGACTGATGTACCCGCGTTGTAACACAAATAAATGTAAGGTTTTTGGATTTTCCCCTTACTTTAAATGAATGCTTATGCAAAAGCTTCATTTTGGGGTGAACTGTTCCTTTAAGACAGTGTCTTGCAACTTTGCCTAATTCATCATAGTTTGAGTGTTAAACAGAAGAAATATATTGTCCGTCTCATCACCCCTGAATTGTTTCCTTTCAAAGCCTTTATTATGACCAGATCGTCTGTTCTCATGCATTAGCATGATTGAGTATGATAGATGGCACTGAATGGGTTCGATTTAGTCTGAAACTCCATAAGCGGCGAGTGCTTCCTTCATCTGGACACCATGATGAACAGACTCCAGTGCAGAGGGCAGATCTGGCTTTGATGACCTTCAACCTGGTCTTGACCTTGAAACCCTGCGATCGGGCCACTCGGGAGCAAATCTGGGGCCTCTGGAGCGAAAGGCCTTTTGTGACTGTGAAGAATGAACGTCTGCACCAGCAGACGGAAGAGAAGAGAAAATAAAACAGCAGGTCCGTTCTGACCCTGGTGGAACGGTGCCCTGGGGAAGGCCCGCGCGGGTCCAGACGTGTTTTTGGGGTACAGCTCGTGGATGACCTCTGGGTGAGGAGGGATCAGGTTCTAAACAAGCACAGGCATATTACGGGATTTATGAAGCTGCTGGGGGACCGGGGCAATGGTGCGAGGATCACCTTTGATAGGAGTGAAAGGAGATGTTTGTGCATGTGTGAAGGGTCAAAGGGCGTTTGTCCAGATTGTTTGTAAGCATATAAATGTGTTTATGCATCTATGTTTGTTTTTTGAGTCAAAAATGGCTTTTGACAAGTAAATGAAACTTGCCAATTCAAATCAGAGACATGTTAAACTGGCTACTAAAGAAAATATCTGGTGTGACTTGGTACAAATATTACAATTTCAAAATTGAAAACAGTTCTTTTAAATGGTAATATTTCACAATATAACTAGTTTTACTGTATTTCCGATTAAATTTGAAATAGAAATATTATGTTATAAATGTCTTTACTGTCACTTTTGATCAATTTGATGCATTCTATAAAAGTATTCATTTCTTTCTTTAAAAAAAAATCAACATTGATGATAATAAGAAATCTTTCTAAAGCACCAAATAAATTATAATTTCTGAAGGAAATAGAATAATTACATTTTAAAATACATTTAAATTATAATGCTATTTCACAACATTATTGTTTTTACTGTATTTTTTTGATCAAATAAATGCAGTTTTGACTTCTTTCAAATTATTCCAAACTATATAATAATAATAATCATTAATTCATTCATTCATTTACTCTTACTCTAAGATGAAATTCTAAAATATTTATGGCCAGTACATTTTCTCAAGTATGGCAAAAAGTTTTTTTTAGACCTTGTGCACGTGTAAAAGGGGTCAAACGTTCTCTCTCCTGATCGAAACCAGCTGTGTACTCGTAAGCTGTTTCTTTTTTTAATTAACATGTAAAAATATTAAAGCTACAAATTTCCGACCTGATGATGCTTTGTGCAGGTGATAGCCAGCAGATGGTGGTTTCAGGCAGAAAATAACCCCCTCCTATGCCTTAAAAAAGGCCCTATTTGCATTTCATGAGGTTTAATTGTGTCTCTTGTCCCTCGGTCCATGGTCCAGCGATGCTATGCCTGTCAGAGAGAGCTTCAGAGCCACTGAAAAAGGCCTGATAGATTAAAGTGGACCTTCTGTTTGCGTCTTTTCCCATTGTGTTCCAGAAATGAAGGAGTATTATCTCCCTGAAGACTGGAGAATGGATAGCGGAGGCGTTAATGACATTGGGTGGGTAGAATTAAAGGGTTGAGACGTGGGCGGGGGACAGAGGAGACTGAGAGGGACACGATGGATAATGTCATTATTTTGTAGTCTCGTTTGTGACCCAGAGGACGTAAACAATTACGGTGGCGACAGAGGAGGGGCACGAGGGGCATAAACAAAGCTGGCGGTGTGGTGTGTTTACTATCCTGTTGTGTTTATGTATCAACTCTTAAAAAGTGTGTTTAGGTTCTGATTTTTTGTCAATGAGACCTTTCCGGGTCTTGTTTCACTATTACATTTTCCACCTGTTAAGTTTGCTCACTGCAGTTAAATGAACATCTCTTAGGGCTGCACGATTAATCGAATGCGATTGTTGTGCGCATTTTGATAGTAATGCCGGTTCTGTAATCAGCAGGAAATCATCATCACGTGCTTTCAGATGGAGCAGAATTTACTACACATAGCCGTAATTCACTGACAAGTTACGCAAAAAAATCGCAGGGGCTGTCGCGCTATTTTGTGTTTGTTTATTGTATTATTAAAGTTTGTTTAAATGTCCGCCGGTTCCCTGCTCCTTCTTCCCGACCTACAAACGTTTGCTACAGTTACTTTTTATTAATAACTATACAGTCTATTAAAAAAAATTTATTGCGCGATTATGAAACCCAAGAAATCATTCGCGATAATGACAGCTGTTTGCATAGCTTCTCAGTGAACTACGGCTCTGTGAAGTAAATGCTGCTCCATCTGAAAGCATGTGAAAATACCACATTTAGTAATCAATGAAAGCAGTTGAATCTTCTGTTTATTCAGCTGCAGCGATAGGCATTTTCTGGGTTTCTTCTGCGAGGCGTATTTGGAGTTTCAGCGCGAGAGCGCCCTCTGGCCTTTGGATGGAGATTTACTGCTGATCACAGAACCGTGCTTCACTGAAAGACACGCATGACAATCGAAGCTTCTGTCGAATCGCGATCTCGATTCCATTTCGATTTATCTTGCAGCCCTAATCTGCATACAATTTGTTTTTGTTTATACCAGAATCTTTGGTTTTATTACCCAAGTAGTTTTTTTTATTAGCATTTTCTCTGTAACATACATCATCTCCAGATCTTCATAAGGATCAGGGCTTTTGGAAATCGGACGGGGTGCAGCAAATCATTCTGACAGGCTGAAGTTGCAGGGGTTTTGTGGTCAAATACATTAATTACCATCATTATAAGATAAGACACATGGGTGATATTAATTTGTCTGCCTTACAGAGACGTTCCCAAGAGAGCCCAACATCATCCGATTCCTTTAAATAGTCATTGTGAGTATTTATATCTATGATTTATGGATAAATGAAGGAGCATGTGTTTTGAGGGTTTTTTTAAACAATGAAATGCTGTTAAAGTATCCAGTTCAAATATATATTTATATTTATAAATGCATAAACAAACAAACAAACAAATATTAATTATATATTGCAAAAATTACATTGCAAAAATGCAATTGTTAAATTCATATAAATATTATGTAGTTCTGTACACATTTATCTGCTGCAGAATAATTGTATTATAACATGTGAACAGGAAATTCACCTATTCAAATTTTGTTCAGTTATTTTACAGAACGTGAAAAATGCACCTAGCAAACAAAGTCTAAATGAATTCCACTGCTGATTATTTCATGAACGGTGTAATTAGATTAAATGGACTGTGACACTTTGTAAAATGGTGTGTGACATGTTCTTTCTTGTCCCTTTTTTCCCTAATCTGTTTTGTTCTTGAACTCTTTTAGACTTTAACTTTTTTTGTTTTGTTTTTGTTATAATTATTTGTGTTAGAAGTTTATTGCACATTATCATACAAAGTTATCAAAAATCTCGCTAGAGGGCAGCAGGGGGCTTTGTTTGGACTATAATTGGATATTTAGGATCTTGGGGAAAATACTCTTAATGCCTTTTTTTGTAACGATTATTTAACATTTGACATATTTAATAATGTTCTGTTCTATCTAGTGATAAGTTTCGTGTCTTTGTACACTTTAGTGACCTGTAGCTGTCAGATATCTGCATTCACTGTCTCAGAAGAATGTTTTGCTAACGCGCCCATTCAGTTATGAAAACTGAAAAATCTAAATGTTATCATTTTGCACATATTATGGGAACATTAGTTTGGAATGTTCTCTGAAACAAGTAGGATGCAAATTTTGAAAACATTACACTCACGTTCTGAATTTAAAATGTTTCTGAAAAATGTTCCACAAATGATGTATAAATCATGATTTTGTGCTAACGTTTTAATAACATTAAAGACCAGATAACATTGAACGAGCGTTTTATTAATGTTACTGGAAGTACATTTGTTCATATTTTTGAGAGAACCTTTCCTGGGGTGTTGTTGAATGTGACGCTAATAGAATGTTGATTTATAAATAAATAAATAAATGAATGACTGAATAAATAAATAAAGCTAAAAATGTCCTTAGAAATCAATATCAAACATGGCATCTATTAAAAAAAGTTAATTTCTAACGCTGGATGGTCTTTCTCATATTTCACATATTAAGTTGCACTATTTAAATTACACCACTATGTGGCACTATTTTCTGACTTTCTTTTTTTTTTTTTTTTTTAGATCAGTGGTTCTCTCAACTGGTTGTGCTGAAGAACTTAGAATTGCAATATTACATTAGCATGTAATATGCAGAATTATTAATTAAATTTGCATAGGCTGAATAGGGTGATTTTGTAAACAGCGGCTGATTCTGATATCTAAACCTGTGCAAACCTGGCACACTTATGGATGTTGATTGATGTTTCTTTTTATAAGTTATCTTATAAATTTAATTTCATTATTTGCTGTCAAAACCATTGACATTTTTGAAACACAACCCATCAGATGAAACCACTGGTTCATTTGAATTCAAATGCATTTTTGCAGAAAGTAAAATGAGAGACAGTTTTCTGGCAAGCAGTATTTCTTTTTAATAGCTTTTAATAAACACACAAACACAAGCTTTCATAAGAGAAGCAAGTCAAGAGGCACAGAGTTGGGTTCTTGTGAATGAACAGTCTTCATCAGAGCTCAAACGCCTTCAGACACGACTTACAGTACAGGTGTTTTCAGAAGGAGCACCACGACATTCAATTAAATACAAATATTACACTGTTTACAACTGCTTAGACAGATCAAATGAATACAACACGATTCGATTGTTATTTCAGGTTTTAGTCTTACGATATCAAGTAACAGTTATAATGTTGGGAAATGAGCACATGCAACATTTGTATAGTGCTGGTCCCATGTCAGAACAGACCACATATTGATTATATATTGATATTTTTAAGGGCATTATCGCTACATACAGAAATCCCTTTACACTCAAGAAGGAAAAAGTATCAATCTCTTTTATTGCAGGTAAAATAAATTATTCTGCTGTGCGTAAAGTTGTTTGTTCAGTCACAAAAAAAAAGCAGAAGGGGATTTAGTCATGACATTCATCAGGCCAACATATTCAGTTCATCATAACAAAACATAATTTATTGTTTTTTGGTGTTACAGGAGAATAAATCTAATACATGGTCCTCAGAATAGGGCCTTTAATTGTAAGTAATATGTTTCTTTTTTTAATGCAATCACATGCTATTACAGTACATTGTGAATTACTGTGAGTAGAAACAGAGCATCTCCAAATGGTAGACATTGCAGCATGTTATATTTCAAGTATTGAAAAAGTTTCCATGCATGCAGGTGTTATGATGTGTCCACCACCACCATCACAAAACTGCCACTTTAGATGCTTTTAAATATGCTTTTCTTGATTTATTGTGTATATAGAGGATTGTAAGCTGTAATTTTGACACTTGAAAAAAGCTATGCCATTATTTCATGTTTATTTGATATTTTTTTAATGCTTGTTTGATTTGAATATGCAGATTTGGATTTAAATGCAACATATAAGCGACATCTATTAAACTGAGTGAAAGAAGTACTGCTTTCTCAAATTCTACTGCTAATACTGCTCTTAAAAGTAACTTTAAAAAATCCAACTAAAATCAATAGTTTTTACTACAATTTCTTCATCACAATCTCCCAAATCTAAACTAATAACCACATGCTACTCAGAACACATTTTGTTTGTTTTATTATAAAATGAACCTTTTTTGGCGAGTACTGTATATACAGCATTGTGTATAGGCACAAGCACAACATATTCAATGGCATTCTAATTTTGGATTTCAGTCATGTTATGTCCTTCTAAATAAAATCTAAATGGCTATTAGTTAAAGGAATGGTAAATACATAGCACCATTTTTGTTGGAAATTAAGAAAAAAAAAACAACGTTCAAAACTGCCGATCTAACTATGGTGTTTAAGTTACTTCATCTATGAATTCTCAATGCAGCTTCATTGAAAACACTTCCTTTCATTGTCCCTATAATGTAATACATGCACTTTAGTTAAAATACATCAAAACCTTTTTAGCAGTATTTTTGGCCTTATAAGGAAAGAAAACTTGCCACAGACACACATTATGGCTAATGATGCACGTTTCTTCGACAAACACACACTCTAGGCACTTCTTTGTTCTTTGTCAACAGAGCAAACATAAAATACTATGTACATACATGTAAAAAGTGTTATAAATAGGTTTTAAACCAAAGATACTATATACACATCTTCAAATGATGACAGTATTGAATATGTCTTTTCGGGGTGGCAGTGGTGTTGATTTTGACTGACCCCGCTGGGTGAAGATACTGCGTGATTTCACTTCTCTGTGGATGCAGTGCGATACTTTGGCTTCAAAGCTGTATTTCCAGGTGGCGCCCACAAGAGGGTGGTGCCACCTCACTCTCGTTTTCTCAAGATGACGTAGATTAAGCCGCTTATGAGCACCAGAGGGAAGGCTACCCAGGCCAGGATGTAGGAAAAGCCGTAGGACTCTGTCTCAGGGACCCATTCAGAGTTCATTACCGTATAAATGATAGCTCCACACATAATGAAAAGACCTGGGGGAAGAGGAAGACATGAAAAATTAAGTGTCTAGAAATTAAAAAAAATAAATTAACTGATGTTACCGTCTATAATTTTTTATTTTAAAATATATTTAAATCATGACAACTCTCGGAACATTTTAGCATGGTGATGGATATGACAATGTTAATGTATTTGGTCCTGGCGGAACAGATCTGCTACGCTGAATTGCTGCTGCTGTTGGTTATTGCTGTAGTTGTAGATTATTGCTTGCTCTGCAAGCAAGTACAGGAACTTGCTACTGCCAATGCATATGGCGATACGGTGCCATGAGCATTTAAGACATACTGCTGCTGCACAAATAGCATATAAAATAACCC